>NC_134363.1:60855066-61045616 GCF_048569485.1 Anomaloglossus baeobatrachus
TGACAAACCCCTTGCAGGAACGTGCGTACCTGAGAAAGCCTGGCAAGACGCTTCTGAAAGAACACAGAGAGCGCTGAGACTTGTCCCTTAAGGGCGCCGAGCGACAAACCTTTTTCCAATCCAGATTGAAGAAAGGAAAGAAACGTGGGCAATGCAAATGGCCAGGGAGAAAATCCCTGATCAGAGCACCAAGAAAGGAATATCTTCCACGTCCTGTGGTAGATCTTGGCAGACGTTGGTTTCCTGGCCTGTCTCATAGTGGCAATGACCTCTTGAGACAACCCTGAAGACGCTAGGATCCAGGACTCAATGGCCACACAGTCAGGTTGAGGGCCGCAGAATTCAGATGGAAAAAACGGCCCTTGAGACAGCAAGTCTGGACGGTCTGGCAGTGCCCACGGTTGGCCCACCGTGAGATGCCACAGATCCGGGTACCACGACCTCCTCGGCCAGTCTGGAGCGACGAGAATGGCGTGGCGGCAGTCTGACCTGATCTTGCGTATCATTCTGGGCAACAGTGCCAGAGGTGGGAACACATAAGGGAGTTGAAACTGCGACCAATCTTGAACTAAGGCGTCTGCCGCCAGAGCTCTGTGATCGTGAGATCGTGCCATGAATGCCGTGACCTTGTTGTTGTGCCGGGACGCCATTAGGTCGACGTCCGGCATCCCCCAGCGGCAACAGATCTCCTGAAACACGTCCGGGTGAAGAGACCATTCCCCTGCGTCCATGCCCTGGCGACTGAGGAAGTCTGCTTCCCAGTTTTCTACGCCCGGGATGTGAACTGCGGATATGGTGGAGGCCGTGTCTTCCACCCACCTCAGAATCCGCCGGACTTCCTGGAAGGCTTGTCGACTGCGTGTTCCGCCTTGGTGGATGATGTATGCCACCGCTGTGGCGTTGTCCGACTGAATTCGGATCTGCTTGCCTTCCAGCCACTGCCGGAAGGCCTGTAGGGCAAGATACACTGCCCTGATCTCCAGAACATTGATCTGAAGGGTGGACTCTTGCTGAGTCCACGTACCTTGAGCCCTGTGGTGGAGAAAAACTGCTCCCCACCCTGACAGACTCGTATCTGTCGTGACCACCGCCCAGGATGGGGGTAGAAAGGATTTCCCTTTCGACAATGAGTTGGGCAGCAGCCACCACCGAAGAGAATCCTTGGCCGCCTGAGAAAGGGAGACGTTCCTGCCGAGGGACGTCGACCTCCCGTCCCATTGGCGGAGAATGTCCCATTGTAGTGGACGCAGATGAAACTGCGCGAAAGGGACTGCCTCCATTGCTGCTACCATCTTCCCTAGGAAGTGCATGAGGCGCCTCAAGGGGTGCAACTGGCCTTGAAGGAGAGATTGCACCCCTATCTGTAGTGAACGTTGTTTGTCCAGCGGAAGCTTCACTATCGCTGAGAGAGTATGAAACTCCATGCCAAGATATGTCAGCGATTGGGCCGGGGAGAGATTTGACTTTGAAAAGTTGATGATCCACCCGAAACTCTGGAGAGTCTCCAGCGCAACGTTCAGGCTGTGTTGGCATGCCTCTTGAGAGGGCGCCTTGACCAGCAGATCGTCTAAGTAAGGGATCACAGAGTGTCCCTGAGAGTGCAGGACTGTGACCTTGGTGAAGACCCTTGGGGCTGTCGCCAGACCGAAAGGCAGAGCTACGAACTGAAGGTGTTCGTCTCCTATAACGAAGCGTAGAAAACGCTGATGCTCTGGAGCAATCGGCACGTGGAGATAAGCATCCTTGATGTCTATTGACGCTAGGAAATCTCCTTGAGACATTGCGGCGATGACGGAGCGGAGGGATTCCATCCGGAACCGCCTGGTTTTCACGTGCTTGTTGAGCAGTTTTAGGTCCAGAACGGAACGGAAAGACCCGTCCTTTTTTGGCACCACAAACAAATTGGAGTAAAAACCGTGACCTTGCTGCTGAAGAGGAACAGGGATCACCACTCCTTCTGCCTTTAGAGTGCACACCGCCTGCAGAAGAGCATTGGCTCGGTCGGGAGGCGGAGACGTTCTGAAGAATAGAGTCGGAGGACGAGAGCTGAACTCTATCCTGTACCCGTGAGACAGAATGTCTCTCACCCAACGGTCTTGGACCTGTGGCAGCCAAATGTCGCCAAAGCGGGAGAGCCTGCCACCGACCGAGGATGCGGAGAGAGGGGCCGAAAGTCATGAGGAAGCCGCCTTGGTAGCGGTTCCTCCGGCTGTCTTCTTTGGGCGTGACTGAGCCCGCCAAGAATCTGAGCTCCTCTGATCCTTTTGAGACCTTTTGGACGAGGAGAATTGGGACCTGCCCAAGCCTCGAAAGGACCGAAACCTCGACTGTCCCCTCCTCTGTTGTGGTTTGCTTGGTCTGGGCTGAGGTAAGGATGAATCCTTACCCTTGGATTGCTTAATGATTTCATCCAATCGCTCACCAAACAGTCGGTCACCAGAAAATGGCAAACTGGTTAAACACTTTTTGGAAGCAGAATCTGCCTTCCATTCCCTTAACCACAAGGCTCTGCGTAAAACCACGGAGTTGGCAGACACCACTGCCGTACGGCTCGTAGAGCCCAGGACAGCATTAATAGCGTAAGACGCAAATGCCGACATTTGAGAGGTTAAGGATGCCACTTGCGGAACAGATGTACGTGTGACAGTGTCAATCTGCGCCAGACCAGCTGAAATAGCTTGGAGTGCCCACACGGCTGCGAATGCTGGAGCAAACGACGCGCCGATAGCTTCATAGATGGATATCAACCAGAGCTCCATCTGTCTGTCAGTGGAATCTTTAAGTGAAGCCCCATCTTCCACTGCAACTACGGATCTAGCCGCAAGCCTGGAGATTGGAGGATCCACCTTGGGACACTGGGTCCAGCCCTTGACCACGTCAGGAGGGAAGGGATAACGTGTATCCTTAAGGCGTTTGGAGAAACGCTTATCTGGATAAGCGTGGTGTTTCTGGACTGCCTCCCTGAAGTCAGAGTGGTCCAGAAAAGTACTCAATTTACGCTTGGAATACCTGAAATGGAATTTCTCCTGCTGTGAAGCTGACTCCTCCACTGGAGGAGCTTAGGGAGAAATATCCAACATTCGATTGATGGACGCTATAAGATCATTCACTATGGCGTCACTCTCAGGTGTATCCAGATTGAGAGCGGTCTCAGGATCAGAATCCTGATCAGCTACCTCCGCTTCATCATACAGAGGGTCCTCCTGCTGGGACCCTGACCAGTGTGATGATGTCGAGGGCCGTTCCCAGCGAGCTCGCTTAGGCCGTCTGGGACTGTCGTCCGTGTCAGAGCCTTCACCCTGGGATGCATGGGACATCCCCGGAGCCCGGAGTTGATCCAACTGAGGGGGACCAGGGGGCAATGATTCAACAGTGCCCATGGACTGAGGTACCGGTCTGGACTGCAAAGTTTCTAGAATTTTAGTCATAGTCACAGACAATCTATCAGCAAAAACTGCAAACTCCGTCCCCGTCACCTGGACAGTGTTCACAGGTGGTTCTGCACACAATGGGGATCAGTGGAACCTGCCGGTAGAACAGCCTCACAAGCAGTACAAGCAGCATAGAAAGCCTGTGCCTTGGCACCCTTGCTTTTTGCGGACGACATGCTGTCCTCTGAGCAATCTAGGAGGGTATATAGCCAAGAATAGCGACCGTACAGTGCAATGTATAGAATACAAGCATAAAAGTACAAATGAACACTTCGGCGCTAGTGGGATCAGCACTTCAGGTGCTGCTTACCGCCCGCTGAAAAGCGGGTGTGTGGTCGCCAGAATCCCGTGTCTCCCCCAGAGCTTGTCTCCCCTCTCCAGCTGCACACAGGAATGGCTGCCGGCGTCCTGTGAAGAGGGGCGTACCGTGGGCGTGCCTCAGACAAAGTGCGGGAAACTGGCGTCCCACTGTGTTCAGTGAGTGGGCTGGAGTATGCAAGCAGCCGCCAGCCCTCGGCGCTGACGTCCGGCACAGCGTCCCGCCCCTCCCCGGACTGGCAGGCCTGGGGGCGGGAAAGCCACGAGACTAGGCCGTAAAAGCCGGGGACTCGAGTAATAAGCGCGGCCGTCCAGAGGCACGGCCAGCGCGGAAGTCCCCGGCGCACTACAAATCCCAGCCGCGCCGCAGTGTAAAACTGACAGCAGCGGCCGGCGCGGCAGTCCCCAATACATTAACTAACTCAGCAAAGCTGTAGTGAGTAGTGGCACAAGCGCGCAGCGCTGTTGTCCCCAGCGCACTAACACACCCAGCAATGCTGCGGTGTGTCTGCGCGCGGTCTGTACGGGGACACAGAGTACCTTGACGTAGCAGGGCCATGTCCCTGACGATACTCAGCTCCATATCCAGCAGATACCCCAGTGGCAGTGGATGGAGCACGGTCTCCTGTGCCTGGAGACCGGTAGGATCCCACTTCACCCAGAGCCCTAAGGGGGATGGGGAAGGAAAGCAGCATGTGAGCTCCAGCCTCCGTACCCGCAATGGATACCTCAACCTTAACAAACACCGCCAAGAGTGGGGTGAGAAGGGAGCATGCTGGGGGCCCTATATGGGCCCACATTTCTTCCATCCGACATAGTCAGCAGCTACTGCTGACTAAACAGTGGAGCTATGCGTGGATGTCTGACCTCCTTCGCACAAAGCTTGAAAACTGAGGAACCCGTGATGCACGGGGGGTGTATAGGCAGAAGGGGAGGGGCTTTACACTTTTAGTGTAATACTTTGTGTGGCCTCCGGAGGCATGAGCTATACACCAATTGTCTGGGTCTCCCAATGGAGCGACAAAGAAATGTGAGTAAAGTTTTACACGCTACAATATATATAACGATGTGTCACGTCGTAAGTGACGCACATCCGGCATCGTTAGTGATATTGTAGTGTGTGACAGCTACGTGCGACCCTAATTGTGCGTTAAAACGTTGATCGCTGACACGTCGTTCATTTTCTAAAAATTGAACGTCTGGTTGTTCATCGTTCTTGAGGCAGCACACATCGCTCCGTGTGACACCCCGGGAACGATGAACTGCAGCTTACCTGCATACTGCCGGCAATGCGGAAGGAAGGAGGTGGGCGGGATGTTTACGCCCCGCTCATCTCCGCCTCTCCGCTTCTATTGGCCGGCCGCTGTGTGACGTTGCTGTGACGCCGAACATCCCTCCCACTCCAGGAAGTGGATGTTCGCTGCCCACAGCGAGGTCGTTTGGAAGGTACGTGTGATGGGGGTAATCGTTTGTGCGACATGGGCAACAAATTGCCTGTTCCGCACATCCGATGGGGGCGTGTGTGATCGCATACGAGATCGAAATGTGTAAAGCAGCCTTAACTCTACTTTCCGTGTATAAGTGACGGCTGTGAGTGATCCTGGACTGTGTTTGTATTGTAGTACTGTAAATCTGAATGTGGCAGAACAGGATAAATGTTCATTGGATTTCTATCTAAATGCTACAGTTCGCGCTCTACTGTTATGGCTAAAAATGTTAACGTTATGGGGCCCCCACCAGATTTTCTGCCCAGGGGCCCCCACCAACCTTAATCCGGCCCTGCTACCTATACACACACACACACGCACACCTGTCATTCTAGGGGAGCAGGGCAGGGAGAAGGTAATCTAATCACTGACCCTGTTATGCAGAAACTGATGTATAATTAAATATTATTATTCGGGTTCTCTGTGCACCCTTGGTGTGGCCAAAAGGCTTAGTCTAAAGTAGCACCTATAGTCTTTGTATGCCCGGTTTCTCTCAAAGGTGACCGACTTGCCGGAGCTTTGCAGACGGTGTTTACATGAGGCAAGCCAGTACTGTCAATCACCAGTGAGGGAGGGGGGACATGCAAAATGTCTGGGGGCGCAAGGGTGTGTTGAGGATCTTGGCTACCCCCAGGGTGCACCAACAATCTGAATGATCATATTTGATTACATGTCAGTTTCGGCAAAACAGGGATAGTTATTAGATAGGTCAACTGTCTGTTGGAGAAATTAATTGCCTCTTCCACTGACAAGTCATCACTATTTCTCAAAAAAATGGGATAGCTGGCTATCCTTCAGATCAAAAACACTGTGGATGTAGAAATGTGACATTACTGGTAACACAAGGGTACCATCCGATGTCACCCCTCCCCATTCTTCCCAAATAATTTGTTGTGATAAGTAGTATTATCACTGTTGAAACATATATGATGTAATATATGATTTTATATTCTAATAAAAATGTAATGTTTTTAAAAAAATATATATAAATGTGTGATTTTTATGCACCCCCCTACAAGGCGATGTGCTTACTCTATACTGTCAATTTGGGTTGTCAAACGCCCTTGAACAAACGCAAACCAAGACAAAGTACTAAAAGTTTCCAAGAAGCATTGCACGTGACATTCACAGAGGCAAGTACTATATTGAAAGAAGGGAATTTTGTTTACTTACCGTAAATTCCTTTTCTTCTAGCTCCAATTGGGAGACCCAGACAATTGGGTGTATAGCTACTGCCTCCGGAGGCCACACAAAGTATTACACTTAAAAGTGTAAGGCCCCTCCCCTTCTGGCTATACACCCTCCCGTGGGATCACGGGCTCCTCAGTTTTAGTGCAAAAGCAAGAAGGAGGAAAGCCAATAACAGGTTTAAAGACAAATTCAATCCGAAGAAACATCGGAGAACTGAAACCATTCAACATGAACAACATGTGTACTCGAAAAAAACAAAAATCCCTAAGAAAACAGGGCGGGTGCTGGGTCTCCCAATTGGAGCTAGAAGAAAAGGAATTTACGGTAAGTAAACAAAATTCCCTTCTTCTTTGTCGCTCCTAATTGGGAGACCCAGACAATTGGGACGTCCAAAAGCAGTCCCTGGGTGGGTAAAAGAATACCTCGTGATAGGGCCGTCAAACAGCCCTTTCCTACAGGTGGGCAACCGCCGCCTGAAGGACTTGTCTACCTAGGCTGGCGTCCGCCGAAGCGTAGGTATGCACCTGATAATGCTTGGTAAAAGTGTGCAGACTCGACCAGGTAGCCACCTGGCACACCTGCTGAGCCGTAGCCTGGTGCCGTAATGCCCAGGACGCACCCACGGCTCTGGTAGAATGGGCCTTCAGCCCTGAAGGAACCGGAAGCCCCGCAGAACGGTAGGTTTCAAGAATTGGTTCCTTGATCCACCGAGCCAGGGTGGATTTGCAAGCTTGCGACCCTTTACGCTGACCAGCGACAAGGACAAAGAGTGCATCCGAGCGGCGTAAGGGCGCCGTGCAGGAAATGTAGATCCTGAGTGCTCTGACCAGATCCAACAAATGCAAACCTTTCTCAAATTGATGAACTGGATGAGGACACAAGGAAGGTAATGTGACATCCTGATTGAGATGAAAGGGGGATACCACCTTAGGGAGAAACTCAGGAACCGGACGTAGAACCACCTTGTCCTGGTGAAACACCAGGAAGGGAGATTTGCATGAGAGCGCCGCTAGCTCGGACACTCTCCGAAGAGACGTGACCGCTACTAGAAAAGCCACTTTCTGTGAAAGACGAGAAAGGGAAACATCCTTCATAGGCTCGAAAGGCGGCTTCTGGAGAGCAATTAGAACCTTGTTCAGATCCCAGGGCTCTAACGGCCGCTTGTAAGGAGGGACGATATGACCAACTCCTTGCAGAAACGTGCGCACCTGAATAAGTCGTGCTAGGCGTTTCTGAAAAAATACAGATAGCGCTGAGACTTGTCCTTTAAGGGAGCTGAGCGACAAACCTTTTTCCAACCCGGATTGCAGGAAGGAAAGAAAAGTAGGCAATGCAAAAGGCCAGGGAGGAACTCCCTGAGCCGCGCACCAAGATAAGAATATCTTCCACGGCCTGTGGTAGATCTTGGCGGAGGATGGTTTTCTAGCCTGTCTCATGGTGGTAATAACATTTCTAGATAATCCTGAAGACGCTAGGATCCAGGACTCAATGGCCACAGAGTCAGGTTCAGGGCCGCAGAATTCAGGTGGAAAAACGGCCCTTGAGATAGCAAGTCTGGTCTTTCTGGTAGTGCCCATGGTTGGCCTACCGTGAGGTGCCACAGATCTGGGTACCACGATCTCCTCGGCCAGTCTGGAGCGACGAGGATGGCGCGACGGCAGTCGGCCCTGATCTTGCGCAGCACTCTGGGTAACAATGCCAGAGGTGGGAACACATAAGGTAGTCGGAATTGCGACCAATCTTGAACTAAGGCGTCTGCCGCCAGAGCTCGGTGATCGTGAGACCGTGCCATGAAAGCCGGGACCTTGTTGTTGTACCGTGACGCCATCAGGTCGACGTCCGGCATCCCCCAGCGGCGACAGATCTCCTGAAACACGTCCGGGTGAAGGGACCATTCCCCTGTGTCCATACCCTGGCGACTGAGGAAGTCTGCTTCCCAGTTTTCCACGCCTGGGATGTGAACTGCGGAAATGGTGGAAGCCGTGTCTTCCACCCACGTTAGAATCCGTCGGACTTCCTGGAAGGCTTGCCGACTGCGTGTGCCACCTTGGTGGTTGATGTATGCTACCGCTGTGGAGTTGTCCGACTGAATTCGGATCTGCTTGCCTTCCAGCCACTGCTGGAAGGCTTGTAGGGCAAGATACACTGCTCTGATTTCTAGAACATTGATCTGAAGGGTGGACTCTTGCTGAGTCCACGTACCCTGAGCCCTGTGGTGGAGAAAAACCGCTCCCCACCCTGACAGGCTCGCGTCCGTCGTGACCACCGCCCAGGATGGGGGTAGGAAGGACTTTCCCTTTGACAATGAGGTGGGAAGAAGCCACCACTGAAGAGATTCCTTGGCCGCCTGAGAAAGGGAGACGTTCCTGTCGAGGGACGTCGACTTCCCGTCCCATTGACGGAGAATGTCCCATTGTAGTGGACGCAGATGAAACTGCGCGAAAGGGACTGCCTCCATTGCTGCAACCATCTTCCCTAGGAAGTGCATGAGGCGTCTCAAGGGGTGTGACTGGCCTTGAAGGAGAGATTGCACCCCTGTCTGTAGTGAACGCTGTTTGTCCAGCGGAAGCATCACTATCGCTGAGAGAGTATGAAACTCCATGCCAAGGTATGTTATCGATTGGGTCGGGGTGAGATTTGACTTTGAAAAGTTGATGATCCACCCGAAACTCTGGAGAGTCTCCAGCGCAACGTTCAGGCTGTTTTGGCATGCCTCTTGAGAGGGTGCCTTGACAAGTAGATCGTCCAAGTAAGGGATCACCGAGTGACCCTGAGAGTGCAGGACTGCTACTACTGCTGCCATGACCTTGGTGAAGACCCTTGGAGCTGTCGCCAAACCGAAAGGCAGGGCTACGAACTGAAGGTGCTCGTCTCCTATAACGAAGCGTAGAAAACGCTGGTGCTCTGGAGCAATCGGCACATGGAGATAAGCATCTTTGATGTCTATTGATGCTAGGAAATCTCCTTGAGACATTGAGGCGATGACGGAACGGAGGGATTCCATCCGGAACCGCCTGGTTTTCACATGCTTGTTGAGCAGTTTTAGGTCCAGAACAGGACGGAAAGATCCGTCCTTTTTTGGCACCACAAACAAATTGGAGTAAAAACCGTGACCTTGTTCCAGAAGAGGAACGGGGGTCACCACTCCTTCCGCTTTTAGAGTGGACACCGCTAGCCGCAGAGCATCGGCTCGGTCGGGAGGTGGAGAAGTTCTGAAGAAGCGAGTTGGAGGATGAGAGCTGAACTCTATCCTGTACCCGTGAGACAGAATGTCTCTCACCCAACGGTCTGTGACCTGTGGCAGCCAAATGTCGCCAAAGCGGGAGAGCCTGCCACCGACCGAGGATGCGGAGAGAGGAGGCCGAAAGTCATGAGGAAGCCGCCTTGGTAGCGGGTCTTCCGGCTGTCTTTTTTGGCCGTGACTGAGTTCGCCAAGAATCTGAGCTCCTCTGATCCTTTTGAGTCCTTTTGGACGAGGAGAATTGGGACCTGCCTGAGCCTCGAAAGGACCGAAACCCCGACTGTCCTCTCCTCTGTTGGGGTTTATTTTGTCTGGGCTGAGGTAAAGATGAATCTTTACCCTTGGAGTGTTTAATGATTTCATCTAAGTGCTCCCCAAACAGTCGGTCACGAGAAAATGGCAAACTGGTTAAACACTTTTTGGAAGCAGAATCTGCCTTCCATTCTCTTAACCACAAGGCTCTGCGTAAAACTACGGAGTTGGCGGACGCCACTGCCGTACGGCTCGTAGAGTCTAGGACAGCATTGATCGCGTAAGACGCAAATGCAGACATTTGAGAGGTTAAGGGTGCCACCTGCGGAGCAGATGTACGTGTGACCGTGTCAATCTGTGTAAGACCAGCTGAAATAGCTTGGAGTGCCCATACGGCTGCGAATGCTGGAGCAAACGACGCGCCGATAGCTTCATAGATGGATTTCAACCAGAGCTCCATCTGCCTGTCAGTGGCATCTTTAAGTGCCGCCCCATCTTCCACTGCAACTAAGGATCTAGCTGCAAGCCTGGAGATTGGAGGATCCACCTTGGGACACTGGGTCCAGCCCTTGACCACGTCTGGGGGAAAAGGATAACGTGTATCTTTAAGCCGCTTGGAAAAACGCTTATCCGGAAAAGCGTGGTGTTTCTGGATTGCCTCTCTAAAGTCAGAGTGGTCCAGAAATACACTTAATTTACGCTTGGGATACCTGAAATGGAATTTCTCCTGCTGTGAAGCGGTCTCCTCCACAGGAGGAGCAGGGGGAGAAATGTCCAACATTTTATTGATGGACGCTATAAGATCATTCACTATGGCGTCACCATCTGGTGTATCCAAATTGAAAGCGGTCTCAGGATCAGAATCCTGATCAGCTATCTCCGCCTCATCATACAGAGAGTCCTCCTGCTGGGACCCTGACCAGTGTGATGAAGTCGAGGGCCGCTCATAGCGAGCTCGTTTAGGCTGTCTGGGACTGTCGTCCGTGTCAGAGCCATCACCCTGGGATGCAAGAGACACCCCCGGATCCCGGAGCTGTTCCGACTGAGGGGGACCAGTGAGCAATGAGTTAACAGTGCCCATGGCCTGAGGTACTGGTCTAGACTGCAATGTTTCAAGAATTTTAGTCATAGTCACAGACAATCTGTCAGCAAAGACTGCAAACTCCGTCCCTGTCACCTGGACAGTATTCACAGGAGGTTCTGCCTGGGTCACCTCCAGCAGAGGCCCCGGCCGAGCAAGTGCCATAGGGGCCGAGCACTGCACACAGTGGGGGTCAGTGGAACCTGCCGGTAGAACAGCCCCACAAGCGGTACAAGCAGCATAGAAAGCCTGTGCCTTGGCACCTTTGCTTTTTGCGGTCGACATGCTGTTGTGTCCTCTGAGAAATCTAGGAGGGTATATAGCAGAGGATCCCCAGCGACCGTACAGTGCAATGTAAAGCCGCAAGCATAAAATACAATATACACTTCGGCACCAGTGGGGTCAGCCCTTGAGGGCAGCTTACCGCCCGCTGAAAGCGGGTGTGTGGGCACCAGAATCCCGTGTCTGGGTCTCCCAGTCTCCTCTCTCCAGCTCAGACTGCACCACAGGAATGGATGCCGGCGTCCTGTGAAGAGAGGGATCGTGGGCGTGCCTCAAACAAAGTGCGGGAAACTGGCGTCCCACTGTGCCCAGTGTGAGGGCTGGAGTATGCAAAGCAGACTCCAGCCCTCTGCGCTGACATTCTATACAGCGTCCCGCCCTTCCCCTGACTGGCAGGCCTGGGGGCGGGAACGAAACGAAACTAGGCCGCAGAAAGCCGGGGACTCGAGTAATAAGCGCGGCCGTGATATATGCACGGCCAGCGCGGAAGTCCCCGGCGCACCACAAGTCCCAGCCGCGCCGCAGCGAAAAAACTGACAACAGTGGCCGCGCGGCAGTTTCAAATACATGTCCCCTCTCAGCAAAGCTGTAGATAGGAATGGCACCAGCGCGCAGCGCTGTTGTCCCCGGCGCACTAACACACCCAGCAATGCTGCAGTGTGCGCGCGGACTGTACGGGGACACAGAGTACCTTGGCGTAGCAGGGCCCTGTCCCTGACGATACTCCGCTCCATATCCAGCAGATTCCCCAGGGGCTGTGGACGGAGCACGGTCTCTGTGCCTGGAGACCGGTAAATCCCACTTCACCCAGAGCCCTAAGGGGGATGGGGAAGGAAGCAGCATGTGGGCTCCAGCCTCTGTACCCGCAATGGGTACCTCAACCTTAACAAACACCGCCGACAAAAGTGGGGTGAGAAGGGAGCATGCTGGGGGCCCCATATGGGCCCTCTTTTCTTCCATCCGACATAGTCAGCAGCTGCTGCTGACTAAACAGTGGAGCTATGCGTGTATGTGTGCCTCCTTCGCACAAAGCATGAAAACTGAGGAGCCCGTGATCCCACGGGAGGGTGTATAGCCAGAAGGGGAGGGGCCTTACACTTTTAAGTGTAATACTTTGTGTGGCCTCCGGAGGCAGTAGCTATACACCCAATTGTCTGGGTCTCCCAATTAGGAGCGACAAAGAAAGGATCATTTTGACTGAATACATTTGTCTAGGGAAACGGACCTTGAAACAAAACCAGAAATCCAGAACCAGTCCAGGGGACCACAATTCTAGCGTTTCACCCCAAACTGCTTGCATGAAATACAGACCATTGTTTACAGCAGTTAATATTTTGAAAATAGAAAAAAAAGAGAATTTTGTTACTTACCGTAAATTCTTTTTCTTATAGTTCCGTATTGGGAGACCCAGACCATGGGTGTTTAGCTTCTGCCTCCGGAGGACACACAAAGTACTACACTTAAAAGTGTAGCTCCTCCCTCTGAGCTTATACACCCCCTGGAGAACCAGATCTAGCCAGTTTAGTGCAAAAGCTGAAGGAGAATAGCCACCCACAAGTAAAACAGAGCAAAAGCCAGAACAACCGGAGACTCTGTCAACGACAACAGCCGGTGAAAACACGCGGAACAAGAAAGTGCCAACAGGCAACAGGAAGGGTGCTGGGTCTCCCAATACGGAACTATAAGAAAAAGAATTTACGGTAAGTAAACAAAATTCTCTTTTTCTTTATCGTTCCTATGGGAGACCCAGACCATGGGACGTCTCAAAGCTGTCCATGGGTGGGAAATAAACAGAAAAACTAAGAAGTAGGCGGAGCCCAACTTCACAAATGGGTGACAGCCGCCTGAAGGATGCGTCTGCCCAAGCCCGCATCTGCCGAAGCATGAGCATGCACTTGGTAGTGCTTCGAGAAGGTATGCAGACTAGTCCAAGTGGCAGCCTGACAGACTTGTTGAGCCGTAGCCTGGTGCCTGAAAGCCCAAGAGGCACCGACAGCTCTGGTCGAATGTGCCTTGATCCCCGGCGGGGGAGGCACCTGAGTACACTGGTTGGCGTCCGAAATGGTCGACCTAATCCAACGGGCTAAGGTCGGCTTAGAAGCAGAGAGGCCCTTGCGCCGGCCTGTGGTTAGCACAAAAAGAGAAGTGCACCGCCTAAGAGCAGCGGTGCGAGACACATAGATCCGGAGAGCACGCACCAGATCCAGAGTATGCAACGCTTTTTCAAAGCGATGAACAGGAGCCGGACAAAAGGAAGGTAGGGTAATGTCCTGGTTAAGGTGGAAAGGAAAGACCACCTTAGGAAGAAAGTCCGGAGTCGGACGGAGAACCACCTTGTCTTGATGAAAAACCAAAAAAGGTGACTCCGAAGAGAGCGCAGCCAAATCAGAGACTCTCCTGAGGGAAGTTATGGCCACCAGAAAGGCCACTTTCTGTGAAAGAAGAAACAAAGAAACCTCCCTAAGGGGCTCAAAGGGGGGTTTCTGCAAAACCGTGAGAACCAAATTAAGGTCCCAGGGATCTAAGGGCCGCCGGTAAGGCGGAATGATGTGAGACGCGCCCTGCGTGAAGGTGCGGACCTGAGCCAGCCGAGCGAGACGCCGCTGGAACAGCACTGACAGAGCTGAGACTTGACCCTTGAGAGAGTTGAGGGACAGTCCTAGCTGTAGACCGGACTGTAGAAAGGACAGAAGGGTCGGCAAGGAGAATGGCCAAAGAGGATGGCCGGAAGAGCGACACCAGGACAGGAAAATTTTCCAAGTCCTGTGATAGATCTTGGCGGAGGAAGACTTACGGGCCCGAGTCATAGTGGAGATTACTTCAGGAGGAATACCAGAAGCCGTCAAAATCCAGAACTCAAGAGCCACGCCGTCAATTTGAGAGCCGCAGAATTCAGGTGGAAAAACGGACCTTGCGAGAGAAGGTCTGGACGGTCCGGGAGATGCCACGGCACCTCTACGGACAGATGGAGCAGGTATGGGTACCAAGCTCGCCTGGGCCAGTCCGGTGCAATGAGGATGAGTCGACGGCCCTCCATTGTGATCTTGCGCAGGACTCTGGGCAAGAGAGCTAGAGGGGGAAACACGTAGGACAGACGAAACTGGGACCAGTCTTGAACCAGAGCGTCCGCGGCAAAGGCCTGAGGATCGTGGGAGCGAGCCACGTAAACCGGAAACTTGTTGTTGTGACGGGATGCCATTAGATCCACGTCCGGAGTGCCCCACTTGCGGCAGATTGACTGAAACACTGCCGGGTGCAGGGACCACTCGTCACCGTCCACAGATTGACGGCTGAGATAATCTGCCTCCCAGTTTTCTACGCCTGGGATGTGGACTGTGGATATGGTGGACTTGGAGTCCTCCGCCCCTTGAAGAATGCGTTGGACCTCCAACATTGCCAGGCGGCTGCGTGTCCCGCCTTGGTGATTGATGTAGGCAACCGCTGTCGCGTTGTCTGACTGGACTCGAATGTGCCTGCCCGCCAACAGGTGGTGAAAGGCTAGGAGAGCTAGAAGCACAGCTCTGGTTTCCAGCACATTGATTGAAAAGGGCTGACTCGGACGGAGTCCAAGTGCCCTGTGCTCTGTGGTGGAGATATACCGCTCCCCTGTCGGATAGGCTGGCATCCGTGGTGAGAATCACCCAGGACGGAGCCAGGAAGGAGCGCCCCTGGGACAGAGAGAGGGGCCGAAGCCACCACTGAAGAGAGCTCCTGGTCTGTGGCGACAGAGCCACCAACCTGTACAAGGAGGAAGGCCGCTTGTCCCAACAGCGGAGAATGTCCAGCTGCAGGGGACGCAGATGGAACTGGGCAAAGGGAACAGCCTCCATTGACGCCACCATTTGACCCAGCACCTGCATCAGGCGCCTGAGGGAATAACGGCGGGGTCTCAGCAGAGAGCGCACCGCCAGTTGGAGGGACTGCTGTTTGACTAATGGCAACTTCACAAGTGCCGGCAAAGTCTCGAACTGCATCCCTAGGTATGTGAGACTCTGGGTCGGAGACAGAGTGGATTTGGGAAGATTGACAAGCCACCCGAACTGGGCTAGAGTGGCGAGAGTGAGCGAGACACTCAGATGACAGTCCACGCTGGATGACGCCTTGACTAGAAGGTCGTCCAGGTAAGGAATCACTGCCAACCCCTGTAGGTGCAGGACCGCAATCACTGCCGCCATGACCTTGGTGAATACCCGAGGAGCTGTGGCCAACCCGAAAGGAAGAGCCACGAATTGGAAATGATCTTCTCCGATTGCAAAACGTAGCCAACGCTGGTGTGAAACTGCAATTGGCACATGCAGATAGGCATCTCTGATGTCGATGGATGCCAGGAAATCTCCTTGGGTCATTGAGGCAATGACTGATCGCAGAGACTCCATGCGAAAGTGCCGCACCTGAACATGCTTGTTGAGAAGCTTGAGATCCAGCCAGAATGGGCCGGAAGGAACCGTCCTTTTTGGGAACTAGGAAGAGATTTGAGTAGAAACCTCTGAACCGTTCCCGTGCGGGAACCGGTACAATTACTCCGTTGGCCTGCAAGGATGCCACAGCCTGTGAGAAGGCGGCGTCCTTGGAGCAGGGGGGAGTTGAGAGAAAAAATCTGTTTGGCGGGCTGGAAGAGAATTCTATCCTGTAGCCGTAGGAGATGATATCCCTTACCCACCGATCGGAGACTTGTTGAAACCACGCGTCGCCAAAGTGGGAGAGCCTGCCACCGACTAAGGACGTTGCTGGCGCGGACAGATAGTCACGAGGAGGCTGCCTTAGCGGCAGCACCTCCTGCGGTCTGTTGTGGACGCGCTTTTGGGCGCCAGTTGGATTTCTGGTCCTTGGCTGAGTTAGTGGACGAGGCAGAGGGCTTAGAGGACGACCAGTTGGAGGAACGAAAGGAACGAAACCTCGACTGATTCCTACCCTGGACAGGTTTCCTGGTTTTGGTTTGTGGCATGGAAGTACTCTTCCCGCCAGAAGCTTCCTTAATGAGGGAATTAGCCGAAGCCACCGCAGTGCGGTGAGAAGCCTCTAGCATGGCTAACATGGCATAAGATGAAAAAGCTGAAGTTTGAGAAGTTAAGGCAACCATCTCAGGCATAGATTCCCTGGTGAGGGAATGCATCTCCTCTAGAGAAGCAGAGATGGCTTTGAGAGCCCACACTGCTGCAAAAGTTGGGGAAAACGCGGTCCCCGCCGCTTCATACACGGATTTGGCCAGAAGGTCAATCTGACAGTCAGTGGCATCCCTAAGGGAAGTGCCATCAGCCACCGACACAACGGTCCGGTCTGAGAGCCTAGACACCGGATTGAGCCCACTCCTTGACCACCTCAGGTGGAAAGGGAAAACGGTCATCAGAACCACGCTTTGGGAAGCGCTTGTCAGGACAGGCCCTGAGCTTGGTCACAGCGGTCTGAAAACTGGAGTGGTTAAAGAACACACTCTTTGCTCTCTTAGGCGAGGTAAACTGGTGCTTTTCTGCCAGAGAGGGCTGCTCCTCTGATCCTGGCGGATTGAGATCCAGTACAGAATTAATGGAGGCAATCAAGTCACTAACATCTGAGTCACTTTCGGACAGATCAATGGGGTACATGGAGGTAGCCTCCGAGCCCCCTGTAAAGGCATCCTCCTCATCCTGCGAGTCAGCTCCTGAATCAGAGCCGCGGGACGAGGAGGGAGAAGGAACCCTGCGTCTCTTCTTAGGAGGACGGGGTCTGGGACCAGATGATGAATCCTCTGTGAGCTCCGGTCCTGAGAGACCCCTAGCAGCAGAGGCACCCTGTGAAGGGGGCTGATGCATGGTCAGCAAAGTCCTGGACAAAAGTCCCATGGACTCAGCAAAAGACTGGGAGATAGACCTAGAAAAAGATTCTACTCAAGCCGGGGGTTCAGCCACAGGAGCAGGAGCAGCCTGAGAGACCACTGGGGGTGAGACTCCAGGCTGTGGCACCGCCAAGTTAGAGCAGGCATCACAATGTGGACAGGTGCTCGGTTCAGGCAGCAGGAGCTTACATGCAGTGCATACTGAATAAAGCTTTGGAGCCTTGCTCCTCGTGTGAGACATGCTGCTGGAGTGGGGGCTCTGCAAGAGAATGAACCCCAGAGAGTATATACAGAGGTCCACAACCAGAGGTTGTGGCTTACCAGACCGCTGAAGCGGTGTTGTGTGCCCTCCAGATCCCAAAGCCCGGACCTCCAAACACAGCACCCAGCAGGGATGCAGACCAGCGCTGAGTGAATCTGAGAAAATGGCCGCCGGAGCGAGGAGAGGAGGCGGGACTTGCTCTAAAGAGCGGGATCTGGAGGGCCATAGAAACCTACAGGGGAGGAGGGACGCCCCAGCAGTGGGGAGTGTCCCTCCCCTGTGCAGAAAGGCTGCCGGGCGGAGCCGAGCCTGTCCCTCTGCATGAGTGACATGCAAGGGCAGTGAAACTGAAACTAGGCCTCCGGCGAAGCCGGGGCCTAAATTAGAGCGGCGAGGCCGACGCGCAGGCACCATCGGCGCGGTTCTCGTGCGGCAGCTAGAGAACCCGCCGGAAATGTCAAAAAACACAGCAAACACACTCTCCCCCAAACAATAAAGCACAGGGACCCCCAACATAAACGTCTCAGGTACTTAGCTGCTGAGACGCAGGGCCAGGTCCCTGGGGATGAGTGCTCCGGTCCAGCAGGATCCTGAAGGGCTGCGGATGGAGACCGGCCTCCTGCCAGGCATGGAGACCGTGCTGGCTCCCACTTCAAGCCAGATCCCAGGAGGTATGGTAAAGGAGCGCGGCATGTAAGGCTCCAGCCTTGGAAATCAACCTTAACAACACCGCCGACACAGTGGGGTGAGAAGGGACATGCCGGGAGTCCAGACATGGACCCGCTTTTCTTCAAACTCTTTCCAAAAATCAAACAAATCAGATGAGAATGCATGTGTGGATGTATGCCTCCTGAACACAAAGCGATAAACTGGCTAGATCTGGTTCTCCAGGGGGTGTACAAGCTCAGAGGGAGGAGCTACACTTTTTAGTGTAGTACTTTGTGTGTCCTCCGGAGGCAGAAGCTAAACACCCATGGTCTGGGTCTCCCATAGGAACGATAAAGAAAAATCTATTTCGATTTTAGTTTTAAGTTTCTTTTTCTTGTAAAGGGAGCATTATGTGTACACATTTATATATATAAAAAATAAAAAAAAGCAAACAATTGGCAAAGGTGAACTTCACTTGAAGTATTGCTTCTATCAGCTCCAGTCAGTGTTTTCTCGGCGAAGGCTCCTGGGTGACCAGGAACTTCTTATATTTTCCATGCAGCAATTTTGCTTTGCTTTTTATGTAAGGAAATGTCACCTGCTGGAGGACGGCCTCCTGGGGAAAGTTAAATTCCTTCAGGTCACTGTCTTCATCATCACTGGAGGAGTGCATATTTCTTGTATTTACCTGTGGAAAACAAAATATAGCAATGCTTTTAATACAATAACATCTTAACAGTAAAACCATGAGAAAGAAAGTCCAAATATTGATCAAAATGTGAAAAAGGCCAAAAGGTTCTGATAAAGAGCCTGCAAAACCTGCTCTACCCATCACTGTCTGCGGAGACAACTCTGCTGCAACTTTATCATGTGTTAACCCCTTCACCCTAGGCAATTTTGTTTCTTTTTGTAGCTGCCATAACTTTATTTTGCAGTCCACATAGTCATATGAAGGATGGCTTTTGCAAGATGAGTTGTACTTAAGAATGACACCATTCAGTTTATCGTGTGGTGCTCTGGAAAGTGGAAAAAAGTCCCAAGAGTGTTGAAACTGCAAAAAAAAAAAAAAAAAAAAAGTGCAGTTTCACAATTGTTTGTTTATTTACAGTTGTCTTCACTACCTGACAAAACAGGCCCAGAACTATGACTCACCAGGTCAGTGTTGATTTATATTTTATATACACACTTTCGCAAGGCTATATTATATATATAACATACACAGTATATACTTTACATATATTATACAGGTGGTGAAAAAAATTCGAAAATCTTTTTTTTTTTTTTTCTAAATAAAAAAAAACACAATCTTATATCGCCACTTTCCAAGACTACACATATTTCTTTTTCGCTCCTAATTGGGAGACCCAGACAGTGGTGTATAGCTTCTGCCCTCTGGAGGCCGCACAAAGAACTACACTTAAAAGTGTAAGGCCCCTCCCCTTCTGGCTATACACCCTCCCGTAGGAGTACAGATTCCTCAGTTTTAGCTTTGTGCGCAAGGAGGTCAGACACGCACGCATAGCTCCATTGTTTTTAGTCAGCAGCAGCTGCTGACTATGTCGGATGGAAGAAAAGAGGGCCCATACAGGGCTCCCAGCATGCTCCCTTCTCACCCCACTGTATGTCGGAGGTGTTTGTAAGGTTGAGGTACCCATTGCGGGTACGGCGGCAGGAGCCCACATGCTGATTCCTTCCCCATCCCTTTTTACAGGGCTCTGGGTGAAGTGGGATTTACTGGTCTCCAGGCACTGAGACCGTGCTCCATCTACAGCCCCTGGAGAAGATGCTGGATGGAGCGGAGTACATCAGGGACATGGCCCTGCTTCCTCAAGGTACTCTGTGTCCCCGTGCATTTGGCGCTCACACCGCAGCATGCTGGGTGTTGTAGTGCGCCGGGGGACATCAGCGCTACGGCGCTTGTGCCATGGCCTCATTCAGCTTCGCTGAAGCAGGCACACTTCTAGGAATCGGTCGCGCCGGCCGCTGGGACTGCGGCGCGGCTGGCACTTGTGGTGCGCCGGGGACTTCAGCGCGGCCCGCGCTTTTACGGCGGCCGCGCTGATAACTCGAGTCCCCGGCTTTTGCGGCCTGCTTCCGTTCGTTCCCGCCCCCAGACCTGCCAGTCAGGAGAGGGGCGGGACGCTGGCCAGTGCATCAGCGCTGAGGGCTGGAGTCGTTTTTACATACTCCAGCCCTCACAATCGGCACAGAGGGGACACTGTTTCCCGCACTTTTGTTTGGGAACTCCCACGGACCGCCCCTCTCCACAGACGCCGGCAGCCATTCCTGCTGACACGCTGAGCTGCAGAGGGGAGCCGGGGAGACCCAGACAAGGAATTCTGCAGCCTCTTACCCGCTATTCAGCGGGCGGTAAGCAGCCCTCAGGGCTCACCCCCTCTTGTGCCAGTAGTATTCTTAGTATTTTGTTTCTACAAATACTTTGTATTGCATAGCGCTGGTCGCCCTTTGGCTATAGACTCTCTCACATTGCAGAGAGCCAGCAGCATGTCGTCCGTAAAACGCAAGGGTGCCAAGGCACAGACATTATATGCTTCCTGCACCGCATGTGGGACTTTTCTACCGGCAGGCTCCACGGACCCCCATTGTGTGCAGTGCTCGGCCCCTGCGGCGCTTGCACAGTCGGGACCTCTGCTGGACGTGACCCAGGGTGTACCACCTGTGAATGCTGTCCAGGTGACAGGAACTGAGTTTGCAGCTTTTGCTGACAGAATGTCTCTCACTATGTCACAAATTCTTGACACATTGCGAGCTAGGCCTGTACTTCAGGCCACGGACACTGTGCAATCATTGCCCCCTGGTCCCCCTCAGCTCCAAGCTCCGGGACGGGCATATACACCTCAGGGTGAAGACTCTGACTCGGACGATGGCCCCGGGCAGCCTAAGCGGGCTCGCTATGACGGGCCTTCACATTCATCTCAATGGTCAGGATCCCAGCGAGATGAATCTATGGGTGATGAGGCGGACGTAACTGATCAGGATTCTGATCCTGGGACCGCTCTCAATCTAGATACACCAGATGGTGACGCCATAGTTAATGATCTTATATTTAACATCAATAAGATGTTAAATATTTCCCCACCAGCTCCTCTTGTGGAGGAGTCAGCTTCGCAGCACGAGAGAATCCATTTCAGATACCCTAAGCGTACTTTAAGCACTTTTCTGGACCACGCTGACTTTAGAGACGCAATCCAGAAACCCCACGCTTATCCTGAAAGGCGTTTTCCTAAACGGCTTAAAGATACACGCTATCCTTTTCCCCCTGAGGTGGTCAAGGGTTGGACCCAGTGTCCAAAAGTGGATCCTCCAATTTCCAGGCTTGCAGCTAGATCCTTGGTTGCAGTTGAAGATGGAGCGGCACTTAAAGATGCCACTGACAGGCAGATGGAGCTCTGGCTGAAATCCATCTATGAAGCGATTGGAGCGTCATTAGCGCCTTCTTTTGCAGCCGTATGGGCACTCCAAGCTATCTCAGCCGGGCTTGCGCGAGTTGACTCCGTCACACGTGCATTTGCCCCGCAGGTAGCACCATTGACCTCGCAAATGGCGGCATTCGCGTCGTACGCGATTAATGCTGTTCTTGACGCTACAAGCCGCACGGCAGTGGCGTCAGCCAACTCCGTTGTTTTGCGTAGGGCCCTGTGGTTGAGACATTGGAAAGCAGATTCTCATTCCAAGAAGTGCTTAACCAATTTGCCTTTTTCTCGTGACCGATTGTTTGGAGAGCGTTTGGATGAAATCATCAAACACTCCAAGGGTAAGGACTCATCCTTACCGCAACACAGACAAAACAGACCCCAACAGAGGAAGGGTCAGTCTGGTTATCGGTCCTTTCGAGGACCGGGCAGGTCCCAATTCGCCTCGTCAAAAAAGACTCAAAAAGACCAGAGACGCTCAGATTCTTGGAGGTCTCAGTCACGCCCAAAAAGGACAGCCGGAGGAACCGTTGCCAAGACGGCGTCCTCCTGACTTGCGCGCACCAGAGCATCAGCGTTTCCTACGCTTCGTCATACACGACGAACACCTGCAGTTCGTAGCGTTACCTTTCGGTCTGGCAACAGCCCCCCGGGTCTTCACCAAGGTCATGGCAGCAGTAGTAGCTGTTCTGCACTCGCAGGGTCACTCGGTCATCCCGTATCTAGACGACCTGCTTATAAAGGCACCCTCTCAAGAGGCATGCCAACACAGTCTGAAGGTGGCACTAGACACTCTCCAGAGTTTCGGGTGGATTATCAACTTTCCAAAGTCTCATCTAACCCCGACCCAATCTCTGACTTATCTTGGCATGGAGTTTCATACTCTCTCAGCGATAGTGAAGCTTCCACTGGACAAGCAGTGCTCGCTACGGACTGAAGTGCAATCTCTCCTTCAGAGCCAGTCGCACTCACTGAGGCGCCTCATGCATTTCCTAGGAAAGATGGTAGCAGCAATGGAGGCAGTCCCGTTCGCGCAGTTTCATCTGCGCCCTCTACAATGGGACATTCTACGCCAATGGGACGGGAAATCGACGTCCCTCGACAGGACTGTCTCCCTCTCTCAGACTGCCAAGGACTCTCTGCGTTGGTGGCTTTTCCCCACCTCATTGTCACAGGGAAAGTCGTTCCTTCCCCCGTCCTGGGCAGTGGTCACGACGGATGCGAGCCTATCAGGGTGGGGAGCGGTGTATCTCCACCACAGGGCTCAGGGGATGTGGACTCTGGAGGAGTCCACCCTGCAGATCAATGTTCTGGAAATCAGAGCAATCTATCTTGCCCTGCGAGCCTTCCAACAATGGCTGGAAGGCAAGCAGATTCGGATTCAGTCGGACAATTCCACGGCGGTGGCGTACATCAACCACCAAGGGGGAACACGCAGTCGCCAAGCTTTTCAAGAAGTCCAACGGATTTTGACGTGGGTGGAAAGCAGAGCGTCCACCATATCCGCAGTTCACATCCCAGGCGTGGAAAACTGGGAAGCAGACTTTCTCAGTCGCCAGGGCATGGACGCAGGAGAATGGTCCCTTCACCCGGACGTGTTTCAGCAGATCTGTTGCCGCTGGGGGACGCCGGACGTCGATCTGATGGCGTCACGGCACAACAACAAGGTCCCAGTTTTCATGGCACGGTCTCACGATCACCGAGCACTGGCGGCAGACGCCTTGGTTCAGGATTGGTCGCAATTCCGACTCCCCTATGTGTTCCCACCTCTAGCATTGTTACCCAGAGTTCTCCGGAAAATCAGGTCCGACTGCCATCGAGCCATACTCGTCGCTCCAGATTGGCCAAGAAGGTCGTGGTACCCGGATCTGTGGCATCTCACGGTAGGCCAACCGTGGACACTACCAGACCGTCCAGATTTGCTGTCTCAAGGGCCGTTTTTCCATCTGAATTCTGCGGCCCTGAACCTGACTGTGTGGCCATTGAGTCCTGGATCCTAGCGGCCTCAGGTTTATCTCATGAAGTTGTTGCCACAATGAGACAGGCTAGAAAACCATCCTCAGCTAAGATCTATCACAGAACGTGGAAGATATTCTTAGCGTGGTGCTTGGCTCAAGGGTTTTCTCCCTGGCCATTTGCATTGCCAATTTTTCTTTCCTTCCTGCAGTCTGGGTTGGAAAAAGGTTTGTCGCTTAGCTCTCTTAAGGGTCAAGTCTCCGCGCTATCCGTATTCTTTCAGAAGCGCTTGGCACAGCTTTCTAAAGTACGCACGTTTCTCCAAGGAGTTTGTCATATCGTTCCTCCTTACAGACGGCCATTGGAACCCTGGGATCTGAACAAGGTTCTCATTGCTCTCCAGAAGCCGCCTTTCGAGCCTTTGAAAGAGGTTCCCCTTTCTCGGCTTTCACAAAAGGTAGTTTTTCTTGTGGCGGTCACGTCTCTTCGAAGAGTGTCCGAGCTAGCGGCGTTATCTTGCAAATCTCCCTTCCTGGTGTTTCACCAAGACAAGGTAGTACTGCGTCCAATTCCAGAGTTTTCTCCCAAGGTGGTTTCTTCCTTTCATCTCAATCAGGATATCACTTTACCATCTTTGTGTCCGCATCCAGTTCACCAATTTGAAAAGGGTTTACATCTGTTGGACCTGGTGAGAGCACTCAGGATTTACATTTCTCGCACGGCGGCTCTACGCCGTTCTGATGCGCTCTTTGTCCTAGTCGCTGGTCAGCATAAGGGATCGCAAGCTTCCAAATCCACCCTGGCGCGGTGGATCAAGGAACCAATTCTTCACACATACCGTTCTGCTGGGCTTCCGATTCCATCTGGACTGAAGGCCCATTCTACCAGAGCCGTGGGTGCGTCCTGGGCATTGCGGCATCAGGCTACGGCTCAGCAAGTGTGCCAAGCGGCTACCTGGTCGAGTCTGCACACGTTTACCAAACACTATCAAGTGCATACCTACGCTTCGGCAGATGCCAGCCTAGGTAGACAGGTCCTTCAGGCGGCGGTGGCCCACCTGTAGGAAGAGGCTGTCTGACAGCCCGTTCATGTGGTATCTTTTTACCCACCCAGGGACTGCTTTTGGACGTCCCACTGTCTGGGTCTCCCAATTAGGAGCGAAAAAGAAGAAGGGAATTTTGTTTACTTACCGTAAATTCCTTTTCTTCTAGCTCCAATTGGGAGACCCAGCACCCGCCCTATTTGTTCTTAGGGTTTCGTTTTTCGGGTGCACATGTTGTTCATGTTGTTTCTTAAGTTCTCCGATCGTGTTATCGGATTGAATTTGTTTTTGAAACTGTTATTGGCTTTCCTCCTTCTTGCTTTGGTACTAAAACTGAGGAATCTGTACTCCTACGGGAGGGTGTATAGCCAGAAGGGGAGGGGCCTTACACTTTTAAGTGTAGTTCTTTGTGCGGCCTCCAGAGGGCAGAAGCTATACACCACTGTCTGGGTCTCCCAATTGGAGCTAGAAGAAAAGGAATTTACGGTAAGTAAACAAAATTCCCTTCTTTGATCCCCTCCAAGTGCATTTATTGCAGCGTTGAAGTAGAAAAAAAACCCAAATTCAGGCGTTTATGTTTTTCTCGTTGCGCAGTTTACAAATCCAACTATATGATTTGATAGATCAGACTTTTAAAAAAAGAGAATTTTGTTTACTTACCGTAAATTCTTTTTCTTGTAGTTCCGACATGGGAGACCCAGACCATGGGTGTATAGCTAGCGCCTCCGGAGGACACACAAAGCACTACACTCAAACGTGTAGCTCCTCCCTCCGGGCTATATACACCCCCTGGATGACAATCTACCCAGTTCAGTGCAAAAGCTGAAGGAGGACATCCACCCATAAGTAGAGATAGAGTAAAACTCGGCAAAACCAGAACTCTGTCTACTAACAACAGCCGTGAAACACACGGAACAAAAAACTGCCAACAGGCAACAGGGAGGGTGCTGGGTCTCCCATGTCGGAACTACAAGAAAAAGAATTTACGGTAAGTAAACAAAATTCTCTTTTTCTTTATCGTTCCTTATGGGAGACCCAGACCATGGGACGTTCCAAAGCAGTCCATGGGTGGGAAAGAAACTAAACTGAGAAGTAGGCAAAACCTAAACTTCACAAATGGGCGACAGCCGCCTGAAGGATGCATCTGCCCAAGCTCGCATCTGCCGAAGCATGAGCATGCACTTGGTAGTGCTTAGAAAAAGTGTGCCGACTGGACCAAGTGGCAGCCTGACACACCTGCTGAGCCGTAGCCTGGTGCCTGAAAGCCCAGGAGGCACCGACAGCTCTAGTCGAGTGCGCCTTAATCCCCGGCGGGGGAGGCACCTGAGAACACTGGTAGGCATCGGCGATAGCCGACCTAACCCAACGAGCCAGGGTCGGTTTAGATGCCGAGAGGCCCTTGCGCTGACCCGTGGTTAGCACAAAAAGTGAGGTGCTCCGCCGAAAAACGGCGGTGCGAGACACAGATTCGGAGCGCCCGCACCAAATCCAAGGTGTGCAACGCCTTCTCAAAGCGATGCACAGGGGCCGGACAAAGAGAGGGCAATGAAATGTCCTGGTTAAGGTGGAAGGAAGACACCACCTTAGGGAGAAAGTCCGGAGTCGGACGCAGAACCACCTTGTCTTGGTGAAACACCAAAAAGGGGGATTCCGAAGAAAGCGCAGCCAAATCAGAAACTCTCCTGAGAGAAGTTATGGCTACTAGAAAAACAACTTTCTGTGAAAGTCTAGACAAAGGAACCTCCCTGAGAGGCTCAAAAGGGGATTTCTGTAAGGCCGTGAGGACCAGATTAAGGTCCCAGGGATCCAAGGGCCGTCGGTAAGGAGGGATGATGTGAGATGCGCCCTGCATGAAGGTGCGCACCTGAGCCAGTCGGGCGATACGCCGCTGGAACAATACCGACAAAGCCGACACCTGTCCCTTAAGGGAATTGAGGGATAGACCCAACTGTAGACCTGACTGTAGAAAAGACAGGATGGTCGGCAAGGAAAAAGGCCAAGGAGCATGGCCGGAAGAGCGACACCAGGATAGGAAAATTCTCCAAGTCCTGTGGTATATCTTAGCCGAGGAAGACTTCCGAGCTTGAGTCATGGTGGAGATGACCTCAGAGGGAATGCCTGAAGCCGTCAGGATCCAGGACTCAAGAGCCACGCCGTCAATCTGAGAGCCGCAGAATTCTGGCGGAAGAACGGACCTTGAGAGAGAAGGTCTGGGCGGTCCGGGAGATGCCACGGCACCTCTACGGACAGGCGGAGCAGGTCTGGGTACCAGGCTCGCCTGGGCCAGTCCGGAGCAATGAGTATGACTTGACGGCCCTCCATTCGGATCTTGCGCAGAACCCTGGGCAGGAGCGCTAGAGGGGGAAACACATAGGCCAGACTGAACTGAGACCAATCCTGAACCAGTGCGTCTGCTGCGAAGGCTTGAGGATCGTGTGAGCGAGCCACGTAAACCGGAGCCTTGTTGTTGTGCCGGGAAGCCATTAGATCTACTTCCGGAGTGCCCCACTTGCGGCAGATTGATCTGAACACTGACGGATGCAGGGCCCACTCGCCGCCGTCCACGGTTTGACGGCTGAGATAATCGGCCTCCCAGTTTTCCACGCCTGGGATGTGGACTGCGGATATGGTGGACTTGGAGTCCTCCGTCCACTGGAGGATTCGTTGAACCTCCAACATCGCCAGACGGCTGTGAGTTCCGCCCTGGTGATTGATGTAGGCAACCGCTGTCGCGTTGTCCGACTGAACCCGAATGTGCTTGCCCGCCAATAGGTGGTGAAAGTCTAGGAGAGCTAGAAACACAGCTCTGATTTCCAGCACATTGATCGGGAGGGCTGATTCGGACGGAGTCCAAGTGCCCTGTGCTCGGTGATGGAGAAATACCGCTCCCCAGCCGGAGAGACTGGCATCCGTGGTGAGGATCACCCAGGATGGAGTCAGGAAGGAACGTCCCTGTGAAAGGGAGAGGGGCTGAAGCCACCACTGAAGGGAGTTCCTGGCCTGTGATGACAGAGCCACCAGCCTGTCCAAAGAAGAGATCCGCTTGTCCCAACAGCGGAGAATGTCCAGCTGCAAGGGACGCAGATGGAACTGGGCAAAGGGAACCGCTTCCATGGACGCCACCATCTGACCCAGCACCTGCATGAGGTGTCTGATGGAATGACGGCGGTGCCTCAGCAGAGAGCGCACCGCCACACGAAGGGACTGCTGTTTGACTAAGGGCAACTTGACAAGTGCCGGCAGAGTCTCGAATTGCATCCCTAGGTACAAAAGTACCTGGGTCGGGGTCAGAGTCGACTTGGGGAGGTTGACAAGCCACCCGAACTGAATGAGCGTGGTGACAGTGAGAGACACTTCGCTGGTAGTCTACACTGGATGAGGCCTTGACTAGAAGGTCGTCCAGGTAAGGAATCACTGCCAATCCCTGGAGGTGCAGGACCGCAACCACTGCTGCCATGACCTTGGTGAACACTCGAGGGGCCGTGGCTAAGCCAAAGGGAAGAGCCACGAACTGGAAATGTTCCTCTCCGATTGCAAAGCGTAGCCAGCGCTGGTGTGAGACCGCAATAGGCACATGCAGATAGGCATCTCTGATGTCGATGGATGCCAGAAAATCTCCCTGGGTCATTGAGGCAATGACCGATCTCAGAGATTCCATGCGAAAATGCCGCACCTGAACATGCTTGTTGAGAAGCTTGAGATCCAGGATGGGTCGGGAGGAACCGTCCTTTTTGGGGACTAGAAAGAGGTTTGAGTAGAAACCCCTGAACCGTTCCCGAGCGGGGACCGGAACAATTACACCGTTGGCCTGCAGGGATGCCACGGCCTGAGAGAAGGCGGCGGCTTTGGAGCAGGGGGGGGTGGACAGAAAAAATCTGTTTGGCGGGCTGGAAGAAAAAGGTATCCTGTAGCCGTGGGTGATGATATCCCGCACCCACTGATCGGAGACGTGTTGCAACCACACGTCGCCAAAGTGGGAGAGCCTGCCACCGACCAAGGACTTTGCTGGCGCGGCCAGATAGTCACGAGGAGGCTGCCTTGGTGGCAGCGGCTCCTCCGGTCTTTTGAGGACGCGGCTTTGCGCGCCAGTTGGGTTTACGGTCCTTGGCTGCGGTAGTGGACGAGGCCGAGGGCTTAGAGGATGACCAGTTAGAGGAACGAAAGGAACGAAACCTCGATTGGTTCCTGCCCTGGGCAGGTTTCTTGGCTTTAGCTTGTGGCAAGGAAGTACTCTTCCCGCCAGTAGCTTCCTTAATTATGTCATCAAGCTGTTCCCCAAACAGCCGGGACCCAGTAAAAGGGAGACTCGCAAGGTACTTCTTAGAGGAAGCGTCCGCTTTCCACTCTCGAAGCCACAAGATCCTGCGGATCGCGAGGGAGTTAGCGGAGGCCACTGCCGTGCGGTGAGAAGCCTCCAGGATGGCAGACATGGCGTAGGATGCAAAAGCCGAAGCTTGAGAAGTTAAGGCATCCATCTCAGGAATAGAGTCCCTGGAGAGGGAATGAATCTCCGCTAGAGAGGCAGAGATAGCCTTAAGAGCCCACACTGCCGCAAAAGACGGGGAGAACGAGGCCCCTGCCGCCTCAAATACAGACTTGGCCAGAAGGTCAACCTGGCGGTCAGTGGGGTCCTTAAGAGAAGTGCCGTCAGCCACAGCAACGACTGTGCGGGCTGAGATTCTGGACACCGGAGGGTCTACCTTTGGGGACTGGGCCCAGTCCTTAACCACTTCCGGAGGAAAAGGGAAACGGTCATCTGAACTACGTTTCGGAAAACGTTTGTCAGGACAGGCCCTGGGCTTGTTAACAGTGGTCTGGAAGCTGGAGTGGTTAAAGAAGGGAATTTTGTTTACTTACCGTAAATTCCTTTTCTTCTAGCTCCAATTGGGAGACCCAGACAATTGGGTGTATAGCTACTGCCTCCGGAGGCCACACAAAGTACTACACTTAAAAGTGTAAGGCCCCTCCCCTTCTGGCTATACACCCCCCGTGGGATCACGGGCTCCTCAGTTTTAGTGCAAAAGCAAGAAGGAGGAAAGCCAATAACTGTTTTAAATACAAATTCAACCCGAGAAACAGCCTCGGAGAACTGAACTGTTCAACATGAACAACATGTGCACCCGAAAAAAACCAACTTCCTAAGAAAACAGGGCGGGTGCTGGGTCTCCCAATTGGAGCTAGAAGAAAAGGAATTTACGGTAAGTAAACAAAATTCCCTTCTTCTTTGTCGCTCCTAATTGGGAGACCCAGACAATTGGGACGTCCAAAAGCAGTCCCTGGGTGGGTAAAAGAATACCTCGTGATAGGGCCGTCAAACAGCCCTTTCCTACAGGTGAGCCACCGCCGCCTGAAGGATTTGTCTACCTAGGCCGGCATCCGCCGAAGCGTAGGTATGCACCTGATAATGCTTGGTAAAAGTGTGCAGACTCGACCAGGTAGCCGCCTGGCACACCTGCTGAGCCGTAGCCTGGTGCCGTAATGCCCAGGACGCACCCACGGCTCTGGTAGAATGGGCCTTCAGTCCTGATGGAATCGGAAGCCCAGCCGAACGGTAGGTGTGAAGAATTGGTTCCTTGATCCACCGCGCAAGGGTGGATTTGGAAGCTTGCGACCCTTTACGCTGACCAGCGACAAGGACAAAGAGTGCATCCGAGCGGCGCAGAGACGCCGTGCGGGAAATGTAGATCCTGAGTGCTCTCACCAGATCCAATAAATGCAAACCCTTTTCAAATTGGTGAACTGGATGCGGACACAAAGACGGTAAAGTGATATCTTGATTGAGATGAAAGGAAGATACCACCTTGGGAAGAAATTCTGGAATTGGACGCAGAACTACCTTGTCCTGGTGAAACACCAGGAATGGAGATCTGCATGATAACGCCGCCAGCTCGGACACTCTCCGAAGAGACGTGACCGCCACTAGAAAGGCCACTTTCTGTGAAAGACGAGAAAGGGAAACCTCCTTCATAGGCTCGAAAGGCGGCTTCTGGAGAGCAATTAGAACCTTGTTCAGGTCCCAGGACTCCAACGGCCGCTTGTAAGGGGGGACGATATGACAAACCCCTTGCAGGAACGTGCGTACCTGAGGAAGTCGCGCCAGGCGTTTCTGAAAAATACGGATAGCGCGGAGACTTGACCTGTAAGGGAGCCAAGCGACAAACCTTTTTCCAACCCAGACTGCAGGAAGGAAAGAAAAGTAGGCAATGCAAAAGGCCAGGGAGAAACTCCCTGAGCAGAGCACCAAGATAGGAATATCCTCCACGTCCTGTGGTAGATCTTGGCGGAGGATGGCTTCCTAGCCTGTCTCATGGTGGCAACCACTTCATGAGATAAACCTGAGGCCGCTAGGATCCAGGACTCAATGGCCACACAGTCAGGTTCAGGGCCGCAGAATTCAGATGGAAAAATGGCCCTTGAGACAGCAAGTCTGGACGGTCTGGTAGTGCCCACGGATGGCCTACCGTGAGGTGCCACAGATCCGGGTACCACGACCTCCTTGGCCAGTCTGGAGCGACGAGAATGGCGCGGCGGCAGTCGGACCTGATTTTGCGGAGCACTCTGGGCAACAATGCCAGAGGTGGGAACACATACGGTAGCCGGAACTGCGACCAATCTTGAACTAAGGCGTCTGCCGCCAGAGCTCGGTGATCGTGAGACCGTGCCATGAAAACCGGGACTTTGTTGTTGTGCCGTGACGCCATCAGGTCGACGTCCGGCATCCCCCAGCGGCAACAGATCTCCTGAAACACGTCCGGGTGAAGGGACCATTCCCCTGCGTCCATGCCCTGGCGACTGAGAAAGTCTGCTTCCCAGTTTTCTACGCCTGGGATGTGAACTGCGGCTATGGTGGATGCCGTGTCTTCCACCCACGTCAGAATCCGCCGGACTTCCTGGAAGGCTTGTCGACTGCGTGTTCCCCCTTGGTGGTTGATGTATGCCACCGCTGTGGAGTTGTCCGACTGAATTCGGATCTGCTTGCCTTCCAGCCACTGTTGGAAGGCTTGTAGGGCAAGATAGACTGCTCTGATTTCCAGAACATTGATCTGAAGGGTGGACTCTTTCCGAGTCCACGTACCTTGAGCCCTGTGGTGGAGAAACACTGCTCCCCACCCTGATAGACTCGCATCTGTCGTGACCACCGCCCAGGATGGGGGTAGGAACGACTTTCCTTTTGACAATGAGGTGGGAAGAAGCCACCACCGGAGAGATTCCTTGGCTGCCTGAGAGAGGGAGACCTCCCTGTCGAGGGACGTCGACTTCCCGTCCCATTGGCGGAGAATGTCCCATTGTAATGGACGCAGATGAAACTGCGCAAAAGGAACTGCTTCCATTGCTGCTACCATCTTCCCTAGGAAGTGCATGAGGCGCCTCAAGGGGTGCGACTGGCCCTGCAGGAGAGATTGCACCCCTGTCTGTAGCGAGCACTGTTTGTCCAGTGGAAGTTTCACTATCGCTGAGAGAGTATGAAACTCCATGCCAAGATATATTAGTGATTGGGTCGGGGTTAGATTTGACTTTGAAAAGTTGATGATCCACCCGAAACTCTGGAGAGTCTTCAGTGCCACGTTCAGGCTGTGTTGGCATGCCTCTTGAGAGGGTGCCTTGATAAGTAGATCGTCTAAATACGGGATCACAGAGTGACCTTGCGAGTGCAGGACTGCTACTACTGCTGCCATGACCTTGGTGAAGACCCGAGGGGCTGTCGCCAGCCCGAAAGGTAGAGCTACGAACTGCAGGTGTTCGCTTCCTATAACGAAGCGTAGAAAACGCTGATGCTCTGGCGCAATCGGCACGTGGAGATAAGCATCCTTGATGTCTATTGATGCTAGGAAATCTCCTTGAGACATTGAGGCGATAACGGAGCGGAGAGATTCCATCCGGAACCTCCTGGTTTTTACGTGTTTGTTGAGCAGCTTTAGATCCAGGACGGGACGGAACGACCCGTCTTTCTTTGGCACCACAAACAAATTGGAGTAAAAACCGTGGCCTTGTTCCTGAAGAGGAACGGAAGTCACCACTCCTTCCGCCTTTAGAGCGGACACCGCTTGCAGCAGAGCATCGGCTCGGTCGGGCGGTGGAGAAGTTCTGAAGAAACGAGTTGGAGGACGAGAGCTGAACTCTATCCTGTACCCGTGAGACAGAATGTCTCTCACCCAACGGTCTTTGACCTGTGACAGCCAAATGTCGCCAAAGCGGGAGAGCCTGCCACCGACCGAGGATGCGGAGAGAGGAGACTGAAAGTCATGAGGAAGCCGTCTTGGTAACGGTTCTTCCGGCTGGCTTTTTTGGGCGTGATTGAGTCCGCCAAGAATCTGAGCTCCTCTGATCCTTTTGAGTCCTTTTGGACGAGTAGAATTGGGACCTGCCTGAGCCTCGAAAGGACCGAAAACCAGACTGTCCCCTCCTCTGTTGGGGTTTGTTTTGTCTGGGTTGCGGTAAGGATGAATCCTTACCCTTGGAGTGTTTAATGATTTCATCCAAACGCTCACCAAACAATCGGTCACGAGAAAAAGGCAAACTGGTTAAGCACTTCTTGGAAGAAGAATCTGCCTTCCATTCTCTCAACCACAGGGCTCTGCGTAAAACCACGGAGTTGGCTGACGCCACCGCCGTACGGCTCGTAGAGTCTAGGACAGCATTAATCGCGTAAGACGCGAATGCAGACATTTGAGAGGTCAATGGTGCCACCTGCGGAGCAGATGTACGTGTGACCGTGTCGACCTGTGTAAGGCCAGCTGAAATAGCTTGGAGTGCCCATACGGCTGCGAATGCTGGCGCCAACGACGCTCCAATAGCTTCATAGATGGATTTTAACCAGAGCTCCATCTGTCTGTCAGTGGCATCTTTAAGTGCCGCCCCATCTTCCACTGCAACTAGAGATCTGGCTGCAAGCCTGGAGATTGGAGGGTCCACCTTGGGACACTGTGTCCAGCCCTTGACCACGTCAGGGGGAAAAGGATAGCGCGTATCTTTAAGCCGTTTGGAGAAACGCTTATCTGGATAAGCGTGGTGTTTCTGGATTGCGTCTCTAAAGTCAGAGTGGTCCAGAAAAGTGCTTAATTTACGCTTGGGATACCTGAAATGGAATTTCTCCTGCTGTGAAGCTGCCTCCTCCGCAGGAGGAGCTGGTGGAGAAATATCTAACATCTTATTGATGGACGCTATAAGATCATTCACTATGGCGTCACCGTCCGGGGTATCTAGATTGAGAGCGGCCCCAGTATCAGAATCCTGATCAGTTACATCCGCCTCATCACACAGAGAGTCGTCCCGCTGGGACCCTGACCAGTGTGATGAAGTTGAGGGTCGCTCATAGCGAGCCCGCTTAGGTTGTCTGGGACTGCCGTCCGAGTCAGAGCCGTCACCCTGGGGTGCATGTGTCACCCTGGGGTGCATGTGCCACCCCCGGAGCTAGGAAGTGTTCCAGCTGAGGGGGACCAGGGGGCAATGAATCAACAGTGCCCATGGTCTGAGTTACTGGTCTAGACTGCAATGTTTCAAGAATTTTAGACATAGTCATAGACAATCTGTCAGCAAAAGCTGCAAACGCCGTCCCTGTCACCTGGACAGCATTCACAGGTGGTTCTCCCTGGGTCACCTCTAGCAGAGGCCCCGGCTGAGCAATTGCCACAGGGGCCGAGCACTGCACACAATGGGGGTCAGTGGAACCTGCCGGTAGAGCAGCCCCACATGCGGTACAGGCAGCATATAAAGTCCGTGCCTTGGCACTTTTGCTTTTTGCGGACGACATGCTGTTATCTCCTTGAGAAATCTAAGGAGGGTATATATCAGAAATCACCAGCGACCGTACAGTGTAAAGTATTGCCAGCACAAAATACAAAGTACACTATGGCACAAGTGGGGGAGAGCCCTTGAGGGCTGCTTACCGCCCGCTGAAAAGCGGGTGTGAGGTCGTAGAATCCCTTGTCTGGGTCTCCCAGCCTCCCCTCTGCAGCTCAGCGTGCAGGCAGGAATGGCTGCCGGCGTCCTGTGAAGAGGGGCGGACCGTGGGCGTGCCACAAACAAAAGTGCGGGAAACTGCGTCCCACTGTGCCTAGTGTAAGGGCTGGAGTATGTAAAACAGACTCCAGCTCTTAGCGCTGCTGGTCTGTACAGCGTCCCGCCCTCCTCCTGACTGGCAGGTCTGGGGGCGGGAACGATACGAACTAGGCCGCAAAAGCCGGGGACTGTAGTAATCTAGCGCGGCCGTCATATATGCACGGCCAGCGCGGAAGTCCCCGGCGCACCACAAATCCCAGCCGCGACGCAGTAAACACTGACCCCCGCGGCCGGATCGGCCGATCGTACTAAGTCTCCTCACTCAGCAGAGCTGTAGTGAGTAACGGCACAAGCGCAGCAGCGCTGTTTACCCCGGCGCACTAACACACCCAGCAATGCTGCAGTGTGCGTGCGGTAAGCACGGGGACACGGAGTACCTTAATGAAGCAGGGTCCTGTCCCTGAGGAAACTCCGCTCCGTATCCAGCAGGTCCTCCAGGGGCTGTGGATGGAGCACGGTCTCAGTGCCCGGAGACCGGTAAAGTCCCACTTCACCCAGAGCCCTAATGGGGATGGGGAAGGAATCAGCATGTGGGCTCCAGCCTCCGTACCCGCAATGGGTACCTCAACCTTAACAAACACCGCCGACCGCAAGTGGGGTGAGAAGGGAGCATGCTGGGGGCCCCCGTATGGGCCCTCTTTTCTTCCATCCGACATAGTCAGCAGCTGCTGCTGACTAAACAGTGGAGCTATGCGTGGATGTCTGACCTCCTTCGCACAAAGCATAAAACTGAGGAGCCCGTGATCCCACGGGGGGGTGTATAGCCAGAAGGGGAGGGGCCTTACACTTTTAAGTGTAATACTTTGTGTGGCCTCCGGAGGCAGTAGCTATACACCCAATTGTCTGGGTCTCCCAATTAGGAGCGACAAAGAAAAACATACTCCTAGGCTTCTTAGGAGAGGTAAACTGGTGTACCTCTACCAGAGAGGGTTGTTCCTCTGACTCATGTGGGTTGAGGTTCAGTACGGAGTTAATGGACGCAATCAAGTCACTAACATCCGCATCACCCTCAGACAAGTCAATGGGGTACATAGAGGCAGCGTCTGAGCCCACAGCAAACGAATCTTCCTCGCCCTGCACCTCGGCCTGTGAATCAGAGCCGTGGGACGAGGAAGGAGAAGGGTCCGTGCGTCTCCGTTTAGGGGGACGAGGTCCTAGGACATGCTCTGAGGGCTCTGCAGACGGAGCCGCAGAGACACCCTGAGAGGGAGGCTGATGCATAGACAGCAGCGTCCGGGACAGCTGCCCCATGGAATCGGCAAACGACTTGGAAAGAGCTTGTGAAAAGGATGCTACCCAAGCCGGGGGTTCCACCGTGGCCGGAGCAGCCGGAGGGACCCCTGAGGAGGCTCCAGGCTGAGACACAACCATATTAGGGCATCACAATGTGGGTATGTGCTTGGCTCTGGCAGAATGAGCTTGCACGCAGTGCATATAGCATACATGTTTGCAGCCTTGCTCCTAGTAACAGACATGCTGCTGTGGAGGAAGTTCTGCAGCCAAAACACACTCCTGTAGAAAGCCTGAGAGTGTAATAAAAGTCCACAACCAGAGGTTGTGGCTTACCAGCCCTGCTCTCTGTGTGTCCTCCGGATTTCACCGCTCCCCTTGAAGTGTCAGCCTTCCAGATAGTAGGCAGCAGCAGCATCCAGCGCTTCCCAGTGTAAGAAAACGCTGAGAAAATGGCGCTGGGAGAAGGAGGGGGGGCGTGTATAAGCCCAGGAGCGGGAAAAACAGAGGGCAGAGAGACACAGGGAGGTAGACAGGGGAGGGGACATCTCCCTAGAGAGGAGTGCCCTCCCCTCTGCTGGCCGGGCGGTGGGCGGCGCTGTATGTAAAACATGCAGAAGAAGCCAAAAACGAAACTAGGCCCAAACTGAAGCCGGGGCCTAGATTTTAAAGTGCGGCCGACGAGCAGGCACCGTCGGCGCGGTTCTCATGGGAAATTCCCAGAACCGGCCGAAATTAACAGTAACGCTAAAGCACATACTGTCCCCCTATAAAAGTACCCGGGACCCCTGAAAAAACGTCTCAATACTTAGCTTTGAGACGCAGGGCCATGTCCCTGAGTGGGGGTTAACGCTCCTTCCAGCAGGGACCAGACAGGGCTGCGGATGGAGACCGGCCTTCTGCAAGCAGAGAGGACCGTGGAGGCTCCCACTTCAAACAGAGCCTCGACAGAGGATGCGAAGGAGCTCGGCATGTGAAGGCTCCAGCCTTATTGAAATCAACCTTAACAGCACCCCGCAGAGTGGAGCGTGAAGGGACATGCCGGGAGTCCAGACTGGACCCGCTTTTCTTCCAAATCTTTAAAAATTAAAATAAAAATGAAAAAAATATCAGGAAAAGAAAATGTGTGTGATCCTCCTGGAACACAAAGCGTTGAACTGGGTAGATTGTCATCCAGGGGGTGTATATAGCCCGGAGGGAGGAGCTACACGTTTGAGTGTAGTGCTTTGTGTGTCCTCCGGAGGCGCTAGCTATACACCCATGGTCTGGGTCTCCCATAAGGAACGATAAAGAAATGAAGCAATAGCAAATGTGTACACTTTCATATTTATATGAACTTGATAAAGAGAATTATATTATATTATATATATATACCGTATTTTTTGTATCATAAGACGCCCTTTTCCTCATAAAAATTTGGGAGGAAAATGAGGGGTGCGTCTTAAAATCCAAGTATAGCTTACCAGGGGGGGCTGTCTGTGCGAGACCGGGTGCATACGGGTGGCCGGATGCCTGTGGCTGCGTACAGGCAGCTGGGTGCCGGCTGCCTCTCTGTGTGGGTGGGCGGGCGGCCTGCTGGCTGCCACTCTGTGTGTGCGGACTGCGGTGGCTGTGTGGCGGGTGTCACAGTGGGTCCGCGGTCCCGGTTTCAAATGATGGTGCCAGAAGTCAGCGCATGCGCAGATGGAGACCTTGGATGAGAGCTCAATCTGCGCATGTGCCGCTCCAGGCACCATCATTTGAAACTGGGACCGTGGACGACTGGGACACTCACCACACCGGCCTGCTCCACCACTGACCCGCCACCACCACTACTGACATGCCGCTGCTGCCACAGATCTGCCGCGGCTGCCAGCACAATGTCTGCCTCCTGTGACCCTGCTTCACCACCACTGCTGCCCCCTACGGTAAGACAACACCGGAGTATAAGACGGAACACATTTTTATTTTTTTTTACCTTTTTTTTATCTCTAAATTCGGGGTGCGTCTTATAAAAGGAAAAGTACAGTACATATTCTACATTTTTAAACTTATGTTTTTTCACATGAGTATTGTAAGGACAGGCACGGAGGTCTTGAGCAAACCCCATGGCAGTCATGGCAGCCTATTGACGACTCGCGATCACGACACGTCTTACGATCTCTGTCGCTTCAGTATTGCAGTGCATCAGTGTATGGCCGGAGTCACACTTGCGAGTGACTCATGCGAATCTCGCATTGTATCACCTGACATGGCTTGCCGCTATATGGACAGGAGCAGGTCAGCTGCATGTATTTCTATTCAGCTGAGAAGCTCCAGCTCGGAGAACAGCAGGCCATGTCGGGTGGTGTGATGTGAGTCACTTGCAAGTGTGACTCTGGCCTTTTACTTACCGTCAGCCTATTAGAGCTTAGGAAGCCCCTTGGAGCATTTCTTTTCTGTGTTTAGAACCCTTCATCATAGCATTGAGGGGGCATCATTGGCTCACAAAAGGGAATCATGTAAGTGATTAAATGGCCAGGATAATTTGCACTGTACATTTAATGTGCAAAACCCATCAGTGGGCAACCCACGTGTCCACAAGTGTAACAGTTTATAGTCTGAACAGGGAGCTACATTGTACCTGCTGCTCTTTCAAACATAAAAGTAATAGTACAAGGCGTACAAGGTCTACCGTGTTCTTCTTGTTTGTGTCTGTGAGAGATCCCGTAATGAAGGCTTCCCACTGCTCCTGCTGCTCATCTGGGAACTCTGTATAAAAGGGACAATATTAAAAACCTTTTAATATGACAAATATGCATTGCATAATCTATACCGATATTTCCATTGAACGTCTGCAGTCACCTTTAATTAGCTGGACAATGAGAGCGTTATTAGGTCCTTTTTCAGAACTTTGCACCAGTGCATTTGCGATTTTAGTGAGATGACCCATAAAGCCTTTCCTCCGGCCGCCTTCTGACCTGAAATATTAACAGAGTAGATCTAAGGAAAACCAATAATGAGCAGATTTATTCACACCTAAAAAAGCAGAAATAGGAAATCATAGCTTTACAGTGGGGTCTATAAGCAGAGTTTAGAAGGTCTAAAATATTTTCAATGAATGGACAACCCCTGCCTGATTGTGTCAGTGTCCCGCGTAAAATTAAAAACCCTCTATTCTCACCTGTCAGGGCGGCACAGTTCATGAAAGGTCAACGATGCTATTCTCGGGCGCTTGAACTTTTGGTGTCACGGGACTGCTGCAGTCATACTTTGGACTTAGTTTCATGGAATAGTCAAGGTCTGCAGCTGATCTGCACCCATTGATCATCTGCAGTGGTCACATAACACAATGTTAAGTGGCCAGATGAGAACAGCAGCGACAACATCACAGGAGGAATAAAGCTCAGATGGGCGATCAAAGAATGTTTGGTTTAAGATGGGGCACTGATGTGATCAAAGGGGTTTCCCCTTTCAAAAAAATGTTCGGAAAGCCCCTTTAACTTCTACATATTAGTGCTACTGAATGCAAGGTTTGGCTGCGTTCTAGAACGCTGCGCTCCCTTTAAGAGACATTTGCAGAATAAAAAAGTGCAAAGGGTCATCCATTTCTGCAACATCATTACACAATGTTAATTTGCATTTTTTACATATGTAAGGATCACAAAGTGTTGCATGAATCATAGTTACAAGGTATAACACACAAGGGGAAAATCTTGTCAATGACTATGCCCCCCCCTTAAAGGCACCTACAGCTTTAGGAAACCAGGGATACCATTTCAGAAACCTGCAATTAAATAGTTGAAAAAGTTCTTGTGATGATATTAACACCTACTGTTCCTTCTCGTTATCGTCCCATGATGAAAGGATCTTCTGCACTAGCTGGCATTTCTGTAGAAGCTGATATTGAAAGAGAAGAGCATTAACTAGAAATATCTAAGGCCTGGACTGACAATATTCAGCAATCAGCCAAGTTACAATATTCATTTGCTTCAGGAAACCCATTCTATGTGGAAATAGAAGTACAGACCTTTAAACATACATTTTATCTGGTACATCTACAGGAGCCTACAAGGGACAAAGCCCCCCAAAAAAGAAAGAAATCCCACAAGAAAAAAAAAGGACAAAAAAATAAATAAAATAAATTATAAAATTAGGGCCTTTGACTAGAACTACATATACGAGGGGCTGCTGATAGGTCTTTGGCTTTGTGATTTTTGTTTTTGTTTCTATGGTAAAGAATGTTACATCACATTAAAGCCTTATGTGTAATACATGTTTTCAAAGAAGGGAATTTTGTTACTTACCGTAAATTCCTTTTCTTCTAGCTCTTATTGGGAGACCCAGACGATTGGGTGTATAGCACTGCCTCCGGAGGCCACACAAAGCAATTACACTAAAAAGTGTAAGGCCCCTCCCCTTCTGGCTATACACCCCCAGTGGGATCACTGGCTCACCAGTTTTAGTGCAAAAGCAAGAAGGAGGAAAGCCAATAACTGGTTTAAACAAATTCACTCCGAGTAACATCGGAGAACTGAAAACCGTTCAACATGAACAACATGTGTACCCGCAAACCAACCAAAAATCCCGAAGGACAACAGGGCGGGTGCTGGGTCTCCCAATAAGAGCTAGAAGAAAAGGAATTTACGGTAAGTAACAAAATTCCCTTCTTCGGCGCTCTATTGGGAGACCCAGACGATTGGGACGTCCAAAAGCTGTCCCTGGGTGGGTAAAGAAATACCTCATGTTAGAGCTGCAAGACAGCCCTCCCCTACGGGGAGGCAACTGCCGCCTGCAGGACTCTTCTACCTAGGCTGGCGTCCGCCGAAGCATAGGTATGCACCTGATAATGTTTGGTGAAAGTGTGCAGACTCGACCAGGTAGCTGCCTGGCACACCTGTTGAGCCGTAGCCTGGTGTCGTAATGCCCAGGATGCACCCACGGCTCTGGTAGAATGGGCCTTCAGCCCTGACGGAACCGGAAGCCCAGCAGAACGGTAGGCTTCAAGTATTGGTTCTTTGATCCATCGAGCCAGGGTGGCCTTAGAAGCCTGCGACCCTTTGCGCTTACCAGCGACAAGGACAAAGAGTGCATCCGAACGGCGCAAGGGCGCCGTGCGGGAAATGTAGATTCTGAGTGCTCTCACCAGATCTAACAAATGTAAATCCTTCTCATACCGATGAACTGCATGAGGACAAAACGAAGGCAAAGAGATATCCTGATTAAGATGAAAAGAGGATACCACCTTCGGGAGAAACTCCTGAATGGGGCGCAGCACTACCTTGTCCTGGTGGAAGACCAGGAAGGGAGCCTTGGATGACAGCGCTGCTAGCTCAGACACTCTCCGAAGAGACGTGATCGCTACCAGAAAAGCCACTTTCTGTGACAGCCTAGAAAGTGAAACCTCCCTCAGAGGCTCGAAGGGCGGCTTCTGGAGGGCAACTAGTACCCTGTTCAGATCCCATGGATCTAACGGCCGCTTGTACGGGGGTACGATATGGCAAACCCCCTGTAGGAACGTGCGCACCTTAGGAAGGCGTGCCAAACGCCTCTGAAAAAAGACGGATAGCGCCGAGACCTGACCTTTAAGGGAGCCGAGCGACAAACCTTTTTCTAACCCAGATTGCAGGAAAGAAAGAAAGGTAGGCAATGCAAATGGCCAGGGAGACACTCCCTGAGCAGAGCACCAGGATAAGAATATCCTCCACGTTCTGTGGTAGATCTTAGCGGACGTGGGCTTCCTAGCCTGTCTCATGGTGGCAACGACCCCTTGGGACAATCCTGAAGACGCTAGGATCCAGGACTCAATGGCCACACAGTCAGGTTCAGGACCGCAGAATTCCGATGGAAAAACGGCCCTTGGGACAGTAAGTCTGGTCGGTCTGGTAGTGCCCACGGTTGGCCGACCGTGAGCTGCCACAGATCCGGGTACCACGCCCTCCTCGGCCAGTCTGGGGCGACAAGTATGACGCGGCTGCAATCGGATCTGATCTTGCGTAGCACTCTGGGCAAGAGTGCCAGAGGTGGAAACACATAAGGGAGCCGGAACTGCGACCAATCTTGCACTAGGGCGTCTGCCGCCAGCGCTCTTTGATCGCGAGACCGTGCCATGAAGGTTGGGACCTTGTTGTTGTGCCGTGACGCCATTAGATCGACGTCCGGCACCCCCCAGCGGTGACAGATTTCCTGAAACACGTCTGGGTGAAGGGACCATTCCCCTGCGTCCATGCCCTGGCGACTGAGGAAGTCTGCTTCCCAGTTTTCTACGCCGGGGATGTGAACTGCGGATATGGTGGAGGCTGTGGCTTCCACCCACATCAGAATCCGCTGGACTTCCTGGAAGGCTTGCCGACTGCGTGTCCCCCCTTGGTGGTTGATGTATGCCACCGCTGTGGAGTTGTCCGACTGAATTCGGATCTGCCTTCCTTCCAGCCACTGCTGGAAGGCTAGTAGGGCAAGATACACTGCTCTGATTTCCAGAACATTGATCTGAAGGGTGGACTCCTGCTGGGTCCACATACCCTGAGCCCTGTGGTGGAGAAATACTGCTCCCCACCCTGACAGACTCGCGTCTGTCGTGACCACCGCCCAGGATGGGGGTAGGAAGGATCTTCCCTGTGATAATGAGGTGGGAAGAAGCCACCACTGCAGAGAGTCCTTGGCCGTCTGGGAAAGGGAGACTTTCCTGTCCAGGGATGTTGACTTCCCGTCCCATTGGCGGAGAATGTCCCATTGAAGTGGGCGCAGATGAAACTGCGCAAACGGAACCGCTTCCATTGCCGCCACCATCTTCCCGAGGAAGTGCATGAGGCGTCTTAAGGAGTGCGACTGACTTTGAAGGAGAGCCTGCACCCCAGTCTGCAGTGACCTCTGCTTGTCCAGCGGAAGCTTCACTATCGCTGAGAGAGTATGAAACTCCATGCCAAGATACGTTAGTGATTGGGTCGGTGACAGATTTGACTTTGAGAAGTTGATAATCCACCCGAAACTCTGGAGAGTCTCCAGTGCAACAGTCAAGCTGAGTTGGCATGCCTCTTGAGAGGGTGCCTTGATCAGTAGATCGTCCAAGTAAGGGATCACAGAGTGTCCCTGAGAGTGCAAGACTGCTACCACTGCCGCCATGATCTTGGTGAACACCCGTGGGGCTGTCGCTAGACCAAATGGCAGAGCTACGAACTGAAGATGGTCGTCTCTTATCACGAAGCGTAGAAAGCGTTGGTGCTCTGTAGCAATCGGCACGTGGAGATAAGCATCCTTGATGTCTATTGATGCTTTGAGACATTGAGGCAATGACTGAGCGGAGGGATTCCATCCGGAACCGCCTGGCGTTGACATGCTTGTTGAGCAGTTTTAGGTCCAGAACAGGACGGAATGAGCCGTCCTTTTTTGGCACCACAAAGAGATTGGAGTAAAAACCTAGACCTCGTTCCTGAATAGGAACAGGGACCACCACTCCTTCTGCTCTTAGAGAATTCACCGCCTGCAGAAGGGCATCTGCTCGGTCGGGATGTGGGGAAGTTCTGAAGAACCGAGGCGGAGGACGAGAACTGAACTCTATCCTGTACCCGTGAGACAAAATGTCTGTTACCCACCGGTCTTTGACCTGTGGCAGCCAAATGTCGCAAAAGCGGGAGAGCCTGCCACCGACCGAGGATGCGGAGGGAGGCGGACGAAAGTCATGAGGCAGCCGCCTTGGAAGCGGTACCTCCGGTTGCTTTCTTGGGGCGTGAGTGAGCCCGCCATGAATCAGAGCTCCTTTGCTCTTTCTGAGTCCCTTTGGACGAGGAGAATTGGGGCTTGCCCGAGCCTCGAAAGGACCGAAACTTTGACTGCCACTTCCTCTGTGGAGGTTTGCTTGATCTGGGCTGGGGTAAGGAGGAGTCCTTACCTTTGGACTGTTTGATGATTTCCGCCAATTGCTCACCAAACAGTCTGTCTCCAGATAATGGCAAGCTGGTTAAACATTTTTTAGAAGCAGAATCTGCTTTCCATTCCTTTAACCACAAGGCTCTGCGCAAAACTACAGAGTTGGCAGAAGTCATTTAGGTACGGCTCGTAGAGTCCAGTACCGCATTGATAGCGTAGGTCGCAAACGCAGACATTTGCGTAGTTAGGGACGCCACTTGCGGCACTGCTGGACGTATGAGAGAGTCCACCTGTGCCAGACCAGCTGAAATAGCTTGGAGCGCCCACACGGCCGCGAATGCTGGAGCAAACGACGCGCCGATAGCTTCATAGACAGATTTCAACCAAAGGTCCATCTGTCTGTCATTGGCATCTTTAAGTGAAGCCCCATCCTCCACTGCAACTATGGATCTAGCTGCAAGCCTGGATATTGGAGGGTCCACTTTTGGACACTGGGTCCAGCGTTTGACCACGTCAGGGGGAAAAGGATACCGTGTATCCTTAAGGCGTTTAGAAAAACGCTTGTCCGGATAAGTATTATGTTTCTGGATGGATTCTCTGAAGTCAGAGTGGTCCAGAAAAGTACTCAATTTACGCTTGGGATACAGGAAATGGAATTTCTCCTGCTGTGCAGCTGCCTCCTCTGCAGAAGGGGCTGGGGGAGAAATATCCAACAGCCTATTGATGGCCGCTATAAGGTCATTTACCATGGCGTCACCATCTGGCGTATCCAAATTGAGTGTGGCGTCAGGACAAGACTCCTGATCACCCACCTCTGAACCCTCATATAGGGACCCTTCTCGCTGAGACCCTGATCCACGTGATGACGTGGAGGGTCTCTCCCAGCGAGCTCGCTTGGGCGGGCTGGGACTGTCATCGGAGTCAGAGCCCTCAGCCTGTGATGCCTGGGACCCCCTTGAAGTACGGATTAGTTCCAACTGAGGGGGACCGGGGAACATAGACACAGCAGTGTCTATGGTCTGAGCAACTGGCCTGGACTGCAAGGTTTCCAGGATTTTTGTCATGGTCACAGACATTTTATCAGCAAAGACTGCAAATTCTGTCCCCGTCACCGGGGCAGGGTTCACAGGCGTCTCTGCCTGGGCTACCACCACAGTAGGCTCTGGCTGACGAAGTGCCACTGGGACTGAACATTGCACACAATGAGAGTCGTTGGAGCCTGCTGGTAGATTAGCCCCACATGCTGTACAAGTAGTGTATACAGCCCGTGCCTTGGCACCCTTGCGTTTTGCGGATGACATGCTGTTGTCTCCTCAAGCAATATAGGGTGTACAGCCAAGAAGCGACCTTACAGTGCAGTATTAAATATATCTAGACACAGCAGTGTCTATGTACAGTGACAAATATAACACTGTGGCACTAGAGGGGCTGCACGTATGTGCTGCTTACCGCCCGCTGAGTGCGGGTGTGTGGTCGCCAGAACCCCTTAGCCTGGGTCCCCCAGAGCCTGCGTGTGTTCTCCAGCCAGACTGCATGTGTATAATGGCTGCCGGCGTCCTGGGGAGCTGCAAGCCTGGGGGCGGGCCTAGGGCGTGCACAGAGAAAAAGCGCGAAGCCTGTGTCTACTGTGCTCAGTGAGAGGGCTGGAGCATGTAAATCGTGCCCCAGCCCTCGGCGCTGCTGATTGAATAACGTCTCTCCCCTACCCTGATTGACAGGGTGGGGGCGTTAACGAAGCGGAGCTAGGCCGCAGAAAGCCGGGGACTAAAGTTAGAAGCGCCGCCGCCGTAAAAGCGCGGTCGGCGCGACCCCGGCGCACTACAAGTCGCAGCTGCGCCGCCGCTCCAGGGGCGGTCGGCGCGGCGATCCACACACATAAAGTCCCCCAGAAATCTGCGGGGACTATAAGCCCAGCGCACAGCGCTACAGTCCCCGGCGCACTAGCACACCCAGCAAGCCTGGAGTGTGCGTGGCCTGCCATACGGGGACACAGAGTACCTGAAAGTTGCAGGGCCTTGTCCCTGAACGGCACTCCCGCACCACATCCAGCAGGTTCTATGGGTCTGTGGATGGAGCCCGGCCTCAGGGCTTGGTGGCCGGTAAGATCCCACTTCCTCAGAGCCCCTCAGGGGGATGGGGAAGGAAAACAGCATGTGGGCTCCAGCCTCCGTACCCGCAATGGGTACCTCAACCTTACAAACCGCAAGTGGGGTGAGAAGGGAGCATGCTGGGGGCCCTAGTATGGGCCCTCTTTTCTTCCATCCGATATAGTCAGCAGCTACTGCTGACTACAAACAGTGGAGCTATGCGTGGATGTCTGACCTCCTTCGCACAAAGCAGAAAACTGGTGAGCCAGTGATCCCACTGGGGGTGTATAGCCAGAAGGGGAGGGGCCTTACACTTTTTAGTGTAATTGCTTTGTGTGGCCTCCGGAGGCAGTGCTATACACCCAATCGTCTGGGTCTCCCAATAGAGCGCCGAAGAAATGTTGTGTTTGTTGCTTATGGCAGCAGTGTTCTACGCACGCGGGAAAACAACATGTCAGAATCTAATGCGATATTCACAGCAACAGAGAGCAGAGGAGGGATAAAATCAGAGAAAGATATTCCTGGTGATATGTCGCAGACATTGGGGGATCAATGCCCTTCATATTCCACAGATAAAAACTGGGTTGCCAAATGTAAAACTTGCCACTTCAGCCCCAATGATGAGGAACGTCCTGGACGCCCGAGAGTGGTTGTTGTTCTGGAGATCGTCGATGCTGAGCACAACCTCATACTAGAGAATCCATGAATTTCAGCTAAAGCAATAGCAGACATCATGGGGATTTCCCATGAACATGTTTGTGTCATTATCCAAGAACATTTGGACATGAAGAAGCGATCTGCAAAGTGGGTCCCCAAATGTGTGACAACAGATCATAGAAGCTGTGAGTGACAACTTCCCGGCCATTTGTCAGCGTTTCCGGACTGATAAGAACTTCCTGGAGTGACTGGTCACTATGGATGAAACCCGGATTTATTTGCATGACCCTGAAAACAAGGAGCAGTCAAAAGAGTGGAGGCACAGTGGTTCTCCTCGATCAAAGAAGTTCAGGGTGCAAAAATCAGCCACTAAGGTGATGGCGTCTGTGTTCTGGGATAAAGGAGGGAGTGCTGCTTGTGGACTACCTTCAAAAGGGTTCCACCATCAATGCAAGGTATTACATTGAACTTTTAGACCAATTGAAGGCAGCTCTGAAGGCCAAAAGGCGCCGCAAGCTGTCTACAGGAATCTTGTTCCTACAAGACAACATCTCCGCTCACACTGCACAAGTGACCACGGCAAAACTGGCAGAGGTGGGCTTCCAGCTGGTGACCACCCACATTGTTCACCAGATCTAGCTCCCTCCAACTATCATCTGTTTCCAAACCTGAAGAAACACCTCAAGGGAACCAAATTTCACACCATTTCTGATGCTATGCCTGCTAAGGCACAACAGAAATCCTTCTTTTTGCTAGGCTTACAGAACTTGGAATACTGATGTAAGAAGTCAGTCATCATCAATGGAGAGTATGTGGAATAAATGGAAAGTTTCATCCCCCTATCTCGTTTCTTTCTGGGTAAATCCAAAGACTTATCAGCAGCCCCTCCTACTAGATGAGTAGAAGTGATAAAAATGTGTAAAATAAATTTATATTTCTTCCCCTTAAGCTAAAAAAAATAAACTTCTAACATTCTTACATATTTGACGAGCAAGTTCTCCGGTGGGTCGCTCTCGTTGGCATCTTCGATTGCGCTTGAGTTCAGGATGTTGGTGATACAAGCCTCAACTTGAGAGTGTAAAAAATTGTTGTACATGTACGTGAAATATAAATCCTGATGGGAAGAAATTAAAAAATGGTGAAGGGGTGATTTCCTTCAATGTGATAATTTATATGTACTACCCGTAAAGTTACCAGCATAGTGTTGACTGCATCCAGCTCAATCAGCTCTTGGTTTAAAGGCATGTTGTTTGCATTGACTGCACTCGTCAGCAATTTCACCACATGGAGCCGAGTATTGCCTAATGGAGGATCAAGCACACCCCACGTGGTCTGCAAGCTCTCCTTCTACAGAAAGAAGGGACACAAGAAAAATAATAAGGTACAAGGACAGAAAACAAAAAAAAAAAATAATATTGTAATTAAATAGTTGGATGCTCCTGGTTTTACCTTGGGAGGATCGATGAGGAGCTGATGAAAGTCTTTTAAACTCTGCTTGATGGCCAATAAGGTGCCTACGCTGGCCTGGGTATTGCAAGAATCTATACCCGGATTAATCTCCAGCTGACCCTCCAAATTACAGTAAAAAGCATTCATTCCTCCTAGCTCAGCTCTGCAAGACAAACAGTCACATGAGATACTAAACCATCCTCAGAAGCAATTAGAGGAGTTTTTGTCATTAGTAGTTGAGAGAGAAACAATTTTAAGCCTTAACAGGGTTATTACAAGTTCAGCAAATAAAGGTTATTTTTTTTGTATAATGGACCTCCATAGTAATGGCCAGTGTGCACTATCATTACACCGTGTGCAGAATTATTAGGCAAGTTGTATTTTAGAGTATTTTTTTTATTATTGATCAACAACTATGTTCTCAATCATCCCAAAAGACTCATGAACATCAAAGCTTAATATTTTTGGAAGTTGGAGTGGGGTTTTTTTTAGATTTGGCTATCTTAGGAGGATATCTGTTTGTGCAGGTAACTATTACTATGCAGAATTATTAGGCAGCTTAATAAAAACCAAATATATTCCCATCTCACTTGTTTGTTTTCACCAGGTAAACCAATGAAACTGCACAAAATTTAGAAATAAACATTTCTGACATGCAAAAACAAAACCCAAAAAATTAGTGACCAATATAGCTACCTTTCTTTCTGATGACACTCAGCAGCCTACCATCCATAGATTCTGTCAGTTGCTTGATCTGTTTACGATCAACATTGCGTGCAGCAGCCACCACAGCCTCCAGACACTGTTCCCAGAGGTGGACTGTTTTCCCTCCCTGTAGATCTCACATTTTATGAGGGACCACAGGTTCTCTATGGGGTTCAGATCAGGTGTCATTTTTTCATATTTCAGACATGTACTGGCCATTCACGCTGTGGAGTACATGGATGCATGTGATGGAGCATTGTCCTGCATGAAAACCATGTTTTTCTTGAACGATACCGACTTCTTCCCGTAGCACTGCTTGAAGATGTTGTCTTCTAGAAACTGGCAGTAGGTCTGGGAGTTGAGCTTCACTCCATCCTCAACCCAAAAAGGTCCCACAAATTCCTCTTTGATGATCCCAGCCCATACCAGTACCCCACCTCCACCTTGCTGGCGTCTGAGTCGGAGTGGAGCTCTCTGCTCTTTACTGATCCAGCCTCTGGCCCATCCGTCTGGCCCATCAAGAGTCACTCTCATTTCATCAGTCCATAAAACCTTTGAAAAATCAGTCTTAAGATATTTCTTGGCCCAGTCTTGACGTTTTATCTTATGTTTCTTGTTCAAAGGTGGTCGTTTTTCAGCCGTCCTTACCTTGGCCATGTCCCGGAGTATGGCACACCTTGTGCTTTTTGCTACTCCAGTAACGTTGCAGCTCTGAAATATGGCCAAACTGGTGGCAAATGGCATCTTGGCAGCTTCATGCTTGATTTTCCTCAATTCATGGGCAGTTATTTTGCGCCTTTTTTGCCCAACACGCTTCTTGCGACCCTGTTGGCTATTTGACATGAAACACTTGGTTGTTCGGTGATCACGCTTCAAAAAGTTTGGCAAATTCAAGACTGCTGCATCCCTCTGCAAGACAGCTCACAATTTTGGACTTTTCAGAGCCTGTCAAATCTCTCTTCTGACCCATTTTGCCACAGGAAAGGAAGTTGCCTAATAATTAAGCACACCTTATATAGGGTGTTGTCATTACACCGCACCCCTCCTCATTACAGAGATGCACATCACCTGATTTACCTAATTGGAAGTTGGCTCTTAAGCCTATACAGCTTGGAGTAGGACAACATGTATAAAAGTATCATGTGATCAAAATACTCATTTGCCTAATAATTCTGCACACAGTGTATATAGAGTAGGCTCAAGAGTCCACCCCTCTCCATCCAATACAGGTACCAGCTATGCCATATAGGAAGGAACCAAACAATGAGTGACGTGATCAGATCAGTCCAACCATTTAGATGCTGCTCTCATCAGTGACAGCGGCACTTAAACATTAAGATGGCCAGGTGATAAAGATTGAAGATCTGCACCGGAAAAAGCTTTTCCCCTCGACACTCTAGGGCACAAATATCACACTTAGGCCCACAGCCTGATTTTCTATGACCCAAGATGCCAGGCGCTCATTATTCTGTATGGAGGACTATGTGGGGTCCATTATTCTGTATGGAGGGCTATGTGAGGCCCATTATTCTGTATGGAGGGCTATGTGAGGCCCATTATTCTGTATGGAGGACTATGTGGAGCCCATTATTCTGTATGGAGGGCTATGTGGGGTCCATTATTCTGTATGGAGGGCTATGTGGGCCCATTATTCTGTATGGAGGGCTATGTGAGGCCCATTATTCTGTATGGAGGGCTATGTGGGGCCCATTATTCTGTATGGAGGGCTATGTGGAGCCCATTATTCTGTATGGAGGGCTATGTGGAGCCCATTATTCTGTATGGAGGGCTATGTGAGGCCCATTATTCTGTATGGAGGACTATGTGGGGTCCATTATTCTGTATGGAGGGCTATGTGGGCCCATTATTCTGTATGGAGGGCTATGTGGGCCCATTATTCTGTATGGAGGGCTATGTGAGGCCCATTATTCTGTATGGAGGGCTATGTGAGGCCCATTATTCTGTATGGAGGACTATGTGGAGCCCATTATTCTGCATGGAGGGCTATGTGAGGCCCATTATTCTGCATGGAGGGCTATGTGGGGCTCATTATTCTGTATGGAGGGCTATGTGAGGCCCATTATTCTGTATGGAGGGCTATGTGAGGCCCATTATTCTGTATGGAGGACTATGTGGAGCCCATTATTCTGTATGGAGGGCTATGTGGGCCCATTATTCTGTATGGAGGGCTATGTGAGGCCCATTATTCTGTATGGAGGACTATGTGAGGCCCATTATTCTGTATGGAGGACTATGTGGGGTCCATTATTCTGTATGGAGGGCTATGTGAGGCCCATTATTCTGTATGGAGGACTATGTGAGGCCCATTATTCTGTATGGAGGACTATGTGGGGTCCATTATTCTGTATGGAGGGCTATGTGAGGCCCATTATTCTGTATGGAGGACTATGTGAGGCCCATTATTCTGTATGGAGGGCTATGTGGGGCCCATTATTCTGTATGGAGGGCTATGTGGGGCCCATTATTCTGTATGGAGGGCTATGTGGGGCCCATTATTCTGTATGGAGGGCTATGTGGGGCCCATTATTCTGTATGGAGGGCTATGTGGGGCCCATTATTCTGTATGGAGGGCTATGTGGGGCCCATTATTCTGTATGGAGGGCTACGTGGGGCCCATTATTCTGTATGGAGGGCTACGTGGGGCCCATTATTCTGTATGGAGGGCTATGTGGGGCCCATTATTCTGTATGGAGGGCTATGTGGGGCCCATTATTCTGTATGGAGGGCTGTGTGAGGCCCATTATTCTGTATGGAGGGCTATGTGGGGCCCATTATTCTGTATGGAGGGCTATGTGGGGCCATTATTCTGTATGGAGGGCTATGTGAGGCCCATTATTCTGTATGGAGGGCTATGTGGGGCCTATTATTCTGTATGGAGGACTATGTGGAGCCCATTATTCTGTATGGTGGACTATGTCGGACCCATTATTCTGTATGGAGGGCTATGAGGCCCATTATTCTGTATGGAGGACTATGAGGCCCAGTATTCTGTATGGAGGGCTATGTGAGGCCCATTATTCTGTATGGAGGGCTATGTGAGGCCCATTATTCTGTATGGAGGGCTATGTGAGGCCCATTATTCTGTATGGAGGGCTATGTGAGGCCCATTATTCTGTATGGAGGACTATGTGGGGCCCATTATTCTGTATGGAGGACTATGTGAGGCCCATTATTCTGTATGGAGGACTATGTCGGACCCATTATTCTGTATGGAGGACTATGTGAGGCCCATTATTCTGTATGAAGGACTATGTGAGGCCCATTCTGTATGAAGGACTATGTGAGGCCCATTATTCTGTATGGAGGATAAGTCGGACCCATTATTCTGTATGGAGGACTATGTCGGACCCATTATTCTGTATGGAGGACTATGTCGGACCCATTATTCTGTATGGAGGACTATGTCGGACCCATTATTCTGTATGGAGAACTATGTCGGACCCATTATTCTGTATGGAGGACTATGTCGGACCCATTATTCTGTATGGAGGGCTATGTGAGGCCCATTATTCTGTATGGAGGACTATGTCGGACCCATTATTCTGTATGGAGGACTATGTGAGGCCCATTATTCTGTATGAAGGACTATGTGAGGCCCATTCTGTATGAAGGACTATGTGAGGCCCATTATTCTGTATGGAGGATATGTCGGACCCATTATTCTGTATGGAGGACTATGTCGGACCCATTATTCTGTATGGAGGACTATGTCGGACCCATTATTCTGTATGGAGGACTATGTCGGACCCATTATTCTGTATGGAGGACTATGTCGGACCCATTATTCTGTATGAAGGACTATGTGAGGCCCATTATTCTGTATGGAGGACTATGTGAGGCCCATTATTCTGTATGGAGGGCTATGTGAGGCCCATTATTCTGTATGGAGGAGTATGTCGGACCCATTATTCTGTATGGAGGACTATGTGGGGTCCATTATTCTGTATGGAGGGCTATGTGAGGCCCATTATTCTGTATGGAGGAGTATGTCGGACCCATTATTCTGTATGGAGGACTATGTTGGGCCTATAATTGTGTGTGGAGGGCTATGGGGGGCCCATTATTCTGTATGAAGGGATATGGAGGGGCCTAAATGGCCGCTACCCAATATCACTTCTGAGTAGACTATGCTCATAGAGGCAAGATACATTTTTGCAGCGGGTCTAATTTGAAGGCGGTTTAAAAGAGAACGTCTGCAAGGTTCTGTGTGTGAGACATAATTGATGACGGCGCTTACCTTGGCCTACGCGGCTCCAATAAAGTTAGAAGTACTTGGATGCCATTTACAATCACAGACTCATTATGATCCCCATCAAACATGTTACTGAGAAGCTGCTCAATAGTCTCTTGTCTGTAAAAAAAAAAAAAAAAAAAAAAAAGAAAGGAAGATTCTTTTTAAAATAGATGGCAAAAATAATCCATTTTAGAATTTGCTTCCAGTAACACAGCAATAAACTACAGATCTGTGAAGGTTGTACTGCTGTGAATATCTGACATTTACAGCTGTGTTTTCAGGGCCAAAATTCTGTGCTGATTGTTATGGATTAAGCCACATTCACACATCAATGTCAGTTTTTACATCAGTGACTAATGGACTGGTTTTGTTTTTTTTTTATCTCATGGGTCATTCAAGCAGTGTTTCATTTTTTCCCCCCTCACCCATTATGAAAAAATGGAAAAGGTTGAGTGAGGTTTTATTTATCTACTAGCTGTAGTACCCGGGCGTTGCCCGGGATAGTAACTATCCATCTTCGAGTTTCGGGCTGTCTCTCATTCCAGGGCTGTCTCTCATTCCAGGGCTGTCTCTCATTCCAGGGCTGTCTCTCATTCCAGGGCTGTCTCTGTCTCTGTCTCTCACTCACACATAAGCTTCTTATACTAACAGTTTATTTTGTTCCTATTGCAACCATGACAGTTGCTATTAATAGCCCGTATCTCCCAGCTCCATTCAGATTAATGGAGGCAGAATTTTAGAGAGTAACTGTAAAGCGCGGGGTTAAATTTTCCCGTCCAGTCTATGACGTTCCCTGAGTCACATGAGGCGCCTGTGGAAAATTTCGTGATTGTTTATGCGCCGGTGCGGATTCCTTTAGCGGACACACACGGACACACACACGGACACACACACGGACACACACACGGACACACACACGGACACACACACGGACACACACACGGACACACACACACACACTCCGCTTTATATATTAGATTGACTCAATCAGTGAAAGTCGAATGGAAAACTGATATACAAAGTCAGTCACCAGTGTTTCATTTGTTTTGTACAGATCCCAATAGTCTATAATGATAGAGAATAGGACGTGTAAGAGTCGATCGGCCAAGAGGCTCGGATCTGGTTTTAAAACAGTTGTTTGTATGAATCAATGAAACAGGTTTATATAATAATAATAATAATAATAATAATAATAATAATAATAAATGTAAAAGCGCATGCCTTACTTCTCCAGAGTAGCCAGCAATTGGTCGGGTTCAGGACTATCCTGAATCTGGATCATCTGCTCCCGGCTCAGCCGAATAATATCACAGAGTGACTGGGAAGCGTTGGAATGTTGCTGAAATGATAAAGTCTTATTAAACAAGACGACCTGTACCTGCAGAGCACAGCCTGTAGAGGGCGCTACAGAGTTAAGACGACCACAGAAATATCTTCAGGCTCCCTCCACATTCCTTCTCATTCAGTGCATACGCAGCCGTATAAGCATACCTCAAGGCTCCGGTAAAAATAAATTGTATCCTGTGTAGCATTTGTACGGGCCTGAATTACACCATACATTACAGCCCGAGGCTGACGTTACTATTATACTACTTATTCTAGGAATCAGGTCACTCAGATGACACATGCAAAGCGCAGGCGTAAACTGAAAGAAGCCAAAAATATTCCCAGTATAGACCATCATTATTTCAGTCTGGAAAACCCCTGGAGAACCAACTACCAGGATTTTGCTATATGAGGTAAAGGCAGTACCATACTGGCACTAAGATGCTGAATCCAGGCAGACCTGTTATAGAAAGATGTGACGCTTGGTTGATGAAATATCTATAATCAAAGTTGCAGAAATGCACTGCACTTTGATTGACATCTGCAGCGGGGCCGAGCCTTTGTGGGACGGGACCTCAGCATTTAATCCTATTCCCCACATGTGGGGGAAATCTACTGTTTGGGAGCATGGCGGGGCTCAGAAGGGAAGGAGCGCCATGACTTTTTGAACACAAAATTGCCTGTAATAGATAGCGGACACCATGTCATGTTTGGAGACCCCCTGATGTGCCTAAACAGTGGAGCTCCCAAAATTCCTTATTAAAAAAATATAACTAATACAAAAAAAAGCACAAAATCCCCCTTATTAAAAAATTAAAAAAAAAAAAAAGCACAAAACCCCTTTTTAAAAATTTTTTTAAAAAAAGCACAAAATCCCTTATTATTCAAACAGTGAAGCTCCCCCACAAGGGACCCCATTTTGGAAACTAGGCCCCTCAAGGAATTTATCTAGAAGTGTGGCGAGCATATTGAACCCCCAAGGTGCCTCACAGAATTTTATAATGTTGAACTGTGAAAATGAAAAAAAAAAAATACATTTTTCCCATAATTGTGTTGCTTTTTGCCCCCAATTTTTAATTTTCACTAGGGTAACAGGAGAAAAAAAAAGGACATACAATTTGTTGTGTAGTTTCTTCTGTGCACACCGATACCTCATATGTAATGGAAAATGTTTTGGGCACATGGCAGGGCTCGGAAAGGGAAATAGCGCTATTTTGGCTGGAATAGATCACAGACGCCATGTTACACAAAGCCGCTGGCATGGTGAAACAGTGGAAACCTGCCACATGAGACCTTATTTTGGAAACTACATCTCTTGAGGAATTATCTAGGGAAGTAGTGAGCATTTTTTCACTCAGGTAATTCAAAGAATTGTATACCATTGAGCTAAGTAAATTATAATTTCCCACTTTTTTTTTTTAAATAAAATGTTGGTTTGGAGCGCTATGTGGCTCTTGGAGCACAGATTTTCTTAGAATAGGTGCCAGCAGAAACCCCCTCAAGTGAACCCATTTAGGAAATCACACCCGTAGGTGTAGCAATGATTTTGACTCCATTGGTGTTTTGCACTTTTAAATCAGCAAAATCCATTGCTGCTAGTTTCTGAAAATCATACTCTGTAGTGCCCCCCCATACTCTGTAGTGCCCCCCCATACTCTGTAGTGCCCCCCCATACTCTGTAGTGCCCCCCCATACTCTGTAGTGCCCCCCCATACTCTGTAGTGCCCATAGATTGTGACCAGCTCGTGCTTCTGCAGAAACGCATCTGGTAAAATAAGTAAAAAGAAGGGAATTTTGTTTACTTACCGTAAATTCCTTTTCTTCTAGCTCCAATTGGGAGACCCAGACAATTGGGTGTATAGCTACTGCCTCCGGAGGCCACACAAAGCACTACACTTAAAAGTGTAAAGCCCCTCCCCTTCTGCCTATACACCCCCCGTGGGATCACGGGCTCATCAGTTTTAGTGCAAGAGCAAGAAGGAGGAAAGCCAATAACTGGTTTAAAAACAAATTTGATCCGAAGAAACATCGGAGAACTGAAACCATTCAACATGAACAACATGTGTACCCGAAAAAACAAAAATCCCTAAGAAAACAGGGCGGGTGCTGGGTCTCCCAATTGGAGCTAGAAGAAAAGGAATTTACGGTAAGTAAACAAAATTCCCTTCTTCTTTGTCGCTCCTAATTGGGAGACCCAGACAATTGGGACGTCCAAAAGCAGTCCCTGGGTGGGTAAAATAACACCTCGTGATAGGGCCGTAAAAACAGCCCTTTCCTACAGGTGGGCAACCGCCGCCTGAAGGACTTGTCTACCTAGGCTGGCGTCCGCCGAAGCGTAGGTATGCACCTGATAGTGCTTGGTAAAAGTGTGCAGACTCGACCAGGTAGCCGCCTGGCACACCTGCTGAGCCATAGCCTGGTGCCGTAATGCCCAGGACGCACCCACGGCTCTGGTAGAATGGGCCTTCAGCCCTGAGGGAACCGGAATCCCAGCAGAACGGTAGGCTTCAAGAATTGGTTCCTTGATCCACCGAGCCAGGGTGGATTTGGAAGCTTGCGACCCTTTACGCTGACCAGCGACAAGGACAAAGAGTGCATCCGAGCGGCGCAGAGGCGCCGTGCGGGAAATGTAGATTCTGAGTGCTCTCACCAGATCCAACAAATGCAAATCCTTTTCACATTGATGAACTGGATGAGGACACAAAGAAGGTAAGACGATATCCTGATTGAGATGAAAGGGGGATACCACCTTAGGGAGAAACTCCGGAATCGGGCGCAGAACCACCTTGTCCTGGTGAAACACCAGGAAGGGAGATTTGCATGACAGCGCTGCTAGCTCGGACACTCTCCGAAGAGACGTGACCGCTACTAGAAAGGCCACTTTCTGTGAAAGGCGAGAAAGGGAAACATCCCTCATAGGCTCGAAAGTCGGCTTCTGGAGAACAATTAGAACCCTGTTCAGATCCCAGGGCTCTAACGGCCGCTTGTAAGGAGGGACGATATGACAAACCCCTTGCAGGAACGTGCGTACCTGAGGAAGTCGTGCTAGGCGTTTCTGAAAAAATACAGATAGCGCTGAGACTTGTCCTTTAAGGGAGCCTAGCGACAAACCTTTTTCCAAACCGGATTGCAGGAAGGAAAGAAGAGTAGGCAATGCAAATGGCCAGGGAGAAACTCCCTGAGCAGAGCACCAAGATAAGAATATCTTCCACGTCCTGTGGTAGATCTTGGCGGAGGATGGTTTTCTAGCCTGTCTCATGGTGGCAATGACCTCTTGAGATAATCCTGAAGACGCTAGGATCCAGGACTCAATGGCCACACAGTCAGGTTCAGGGCCGCAGAATTCCGATGGAAAAACGGCCCTTGGGACAACAAGTCTGGTCGGTCTGGTAGTGCCCACGGTTGGCCTACCGTGAGGTGCCACAGATCCGGGTACCACGACCTCCTCGGCCAGTCTGGAGCGACGAGGATGGCGCGGCGGCAGTCGGACCTGATCTTGCGCAGCACTCTGGGCAACAGTGCCAGAGGTGGGAACACATAAGGTAGCCGGAACTGCGACCAATCTTGAACTAAGGCGTCCGCCGCCAGAGCTCGGTGATCGTGAGACCGTGCCATGAAAGCCGGGACCTTGTTGTTGTGCCGGGACGCCATTAGGTCGACGTCCGGCATCCCCCAGCGGCGACAGATCTCCTGAAACACGTCCGGGTGAAGAGACCATTCCCCTGCGTCCATACCCTGGCGACTGAGGAAGTCTGCTTCCCAGTTTTCCACGCCTGGGATGTGAACTGCGGATATGGTGGATGCCATGTCTTCCACCCACGTCAGAATCCGCCGGACTTCCCGGAAGGCTTGCCGACTGCGTGTTCCTCCTTGGTGGTTGATGTATGCCACCGCTGTGGAGTTGTCCGACTGAATTCGGATCTGCTTGCCTTCCAGCCACTGCTGGAAGGCTTGTAGGGCAAGATACACTGCTCTGATTTCCAGAACATTGATCTGAAGGGTGGACTCTTGCTGAGTCCACGTACCTTGAGCCCTGTGGTGGAGAAAAACTGCTCCCCACCCTGAAAGACTCGCGTCTGTCGTAACCACCGTCCGTCCCATTGGCGGAGAATGTCCCATTGTAGTGGACGCAGATGAAACTGCGCGAAAGGGACTGCCTCCATTGTTGCTACCATCTTCCCTAGGAAGTGCATGAGGCGTCTCAAGGGGTGTGACTGGCCTTGAAGGAGAGATTGCACCCCTGTCTGTAGTGAACGCTGTTTGTCCAGCGGAAGCTTCACTATCGCTGAGAGAGTATGAAACTCCATGCCAAGGTATGTTAGCGATTGGGTCGGGGTCAGATTTGACTTTGAAAAGTTGATGATCCACCCGAAACTCTGGAGAGTCTCCAGCGCAACGTTCAGGCTGTGTTGGCATGCCTCTTGAGAGGGTGCCTTGACAAGTAGATCGTCCAAATACGGGATCACAGAGTGACCTTGAGAGTGCAGGACTGCTACTACTGCTGCCATGACCTTGGTGAAGACCCGTGGGGCTGTCGCCAGCCCGAAAGGCAGAGCTACGAACTGAAGGTGTTCGTCTCCTATAACGAAGCGTAGAAAACGCTGGTGCTCTGGAGCAATCGGCACGTGGAGATAAGCATCCTTGATGTCTATTGATGCTAGGAAATCTCCTTGAGACATTGAGGCGATGACGGAGCGGAGGGATTCCATCCGGAACCGCCTGGTTTTCACGTGCTTGTTGAGCAGTTTTAAATCCAGAACGGGACGGAAAGACCCGTCCTTTTTTGGCACCACAAACAAATTGGAGTAAAAACCGTGACCTTGCTCCTGAAGAGGAACAGGGGTCACCACTCCTTCTGCCTTTAGAGTGCACACCGCTTGCAGAAGAGCATCGGCTCGGTCGGGAGGTGGAGAAGTTCTGAAGAATCGAGTTGGAGGACGAGAACTGAACTCTATCCTGTACCCATGAGACAGAATGTCTCTCACCCAATGGTCTTTGACCTGTGGCAGCCAAATGTCGCCAAAGCGGGAGAGCCTGCCACCGACCGAGGATGCGGAGAGAGGAGGCCGAAAGTCATGAGGAAGCCGCCTTGGTAGCGGGTCTTCCGGCTGTCTTTTTTGGGCGTGACTGAGCCCGCCAAGAATCTGAGCTCCTCTGATCCTTTTGAGTCCTTTTGGACGAGGAGAATTGGGACCTGCCCGAGCCTCGAAAGGACCGAAACCCCGACTGTCCCCTCCTCTGTTGGGGTTTGTTTTGTCTGGGCTGAGGTAAGGATGAATCCTTACCCTTGGACTGTTTAATGATTTCATCCAAACGCTCACCAAACAGCCGGTCACCAGAAAATGGCAAACTGGTTAAGCACTTTTTGGAAGCAGAATCTGCCTTCCATTCCCTTAACCACAAGGCTCTGCGTAAAACCACGGAGTTGGCGGACGCCACTGCCGTACGGCTCGTAGAGTCCAGGACAGCATTAATCGCGTAAGACGCAAATGCAGACATTTGAGAGGTTAAGGATGCCACCTGCGGAACAGATGTACGTGTGACCGTGTCAATCTGTGTAAGACCAGCTGAAATAGCTTGGAGTGCCCATACGGCTGCGAATGCTGGAGCAAACGACGCGCCGATAGCTTCATAGATGGATTTCAACCAGAGCTCCATCTGTCTGTCAGTGGCATCTTTAAGTGCAGCCCCATCTTCCACTGCAACTATGGATCTAGCCGCAAGCCTGGAGATTGGAGGATCCACCTTGGGACACTGGGTCCAGCCCTTGACCACGTCAGGGGGAAAGGGATAACGTGTATCCTTAAGCCGTTTGGAGAAACGCTTATCTGGATAAGCGTGGTCTTTCTGGACTGCCTCTCTAAAGTCAGAGTGGTCCAGAAAAGTACTTAATTTACGCTTGGGATACCTGAAATGGAATTTCTCCTGCTGTGAAGCTGACTCCTCCACTGGAGGAGCTGGGGGAGAAATATCCAACATTCTATTGATGGACGCTATAAGATCATTCACTATGGCGTCACCATCAGGAGTATCCAGATTGAGAGCGGTCTCAGGATCAGAATCCTGATCAGCTACCTCCGCTTCATCATACAGAGAGTCCTCCTGCTGGGACCCTGACCAGTGTGATGAAGTCGAGGGCCGCTCATAGCGAGCTCGCTTAGGCTGTCTGGGACTGTCGTCCGTGTCAGAGCCTTCACCCTGGGATGCATGGGACACCCCCGGAGCCCGGAGCTGTTCCAACTGAGGGGGACCAGGGAGCAATGATTCAACAGTGCCCATGGTCTGAGTTACTGGTCTAGACTGCAAAGTTTCTAGAATTTTAGTCATAGTCACAGACAATCTATCAGCAAAAACTGCAAACTCCGTCCCCGTCACCTGGACAGTATTCACAGGTGGTTCTCCCTGGGTCACCTCTAGCAGAGGCCCCGGCCGAGCAAGTGCCACAGGGGCCGAGCACTGCACACAATGGGGGTCAGTGGAACCTGCAGGTAGAGTAGCCTCACATGCGGTACAAGCAGCATAGAAAGCCTGTGCCTTGGCACCCTTGCTTTTTGCGGATGACATGCTGTTGTCTCCTCTGAGCAATCTAGGAGGGTATATAGCCAAAAATCACCAGCGACCGTACAGTGCAATGTATAGCATGTAAGCATAAAAATACAAATGTACACTTCGGCACTAGTGGGGTCAGCACCAGAGGTGCCGCTTACCGCCCGCTCAAACGCGGGTGTGTGGTCGCCAGAATCCCGTGTCTGGGTCTCCCAGAACTTGTCTCCCCTCTCCAGCTCAGACTGCACACAGGAATGGCTGCCGGCGTTCTGTGAAGAGGGGCGGACCGTGGGCGTGCCTCAGACAAAGTGCGGGAAACTGGCGTCCCACTGTGCCCAGTGTGAGGGCTGGAGTATGTAAAGTAGACTCCAGCCCTCGGCGCTGACGTACTGTACAGCGTCCCGCCCTTCCCCTGACTGGCAGGCCTGGGGGCGGGAACGAAACGAAACTAGGCCGCAAAAGCCGGGGACTCGAGTAATAAGCGCGGCCGTCATATATGCACGGCCAGCGCGGAAGTCCCCGGCGCACCACAAGTCCCAGCCGCGCCGCAGCGTGAACTGACAGCAGCGGCCGGCGCGGCAGTTCCCAATACATTGACTCACTCAGCAGAGCTGTAGCTAGTAATGGCACAAGCGCGCAGCGCTGTTGTCCCCGGCGCACTAACACACCCAGCAATGCTGCAGTGTGTCTGCGCGCGGTCTGTACGGGGACACAGAGTACCTTGACGTAGCAGGGCCCTGTCCCTGACGATACTCAGCTCCATATCCAGCAGAATCCCCAGGGGCTGTGGATGGAGCACGGTCTCAGTGCCTGGAGACCGGTAAAATCCCACTTCACCCAGAGCCCTAAGGGGGATGGGGAAGGAAGCCGCATGTGGGCTCCAGCCTCCGTACCCGCAATGGGTACCTCAACCTTAACAAACACCGCCGACAAAAGTGGGGTGAGAAGGGAGCATGCTGGGGGCCCTATATGGGCCCTCTTTTCTTCCATCCGACATAGTCAGCAGCTGCTGCTGACTAAACAGTGGAGCTATGCATGGATGTCTGACCTCCTTCGCACAAAGCATGAAAACTGAGGAGCCCGTGATCCCACGGGGGGTGTATAGGCAGAAGGGGAGGGGCTTTACACTTTTAAGTGTAGTGCTTTGTGTGGCCTCCGGAGGCAGTAGCTATACACCCAATTGTCTGGGTCTCCCAATTAGGAGCGACAAAGAAAAAATGAAAAAAAAAATCCAGTGATTTATTCAAAAAATGTTGAAAACATGAAAGCAGACCCAGCTTGTTCATTAGCCTTATGTCAGCCCTGTTAGACCACAAAAAATAAGCAGCCTCTCCTCCTTACAGAAATGCCAGATGTTGTTTAGGCACATAGTGGGGTTTAGAAGGGAGGGGAAGGGCATCTGGAAGCACAGAACTTGCTGGATTGCTTTTTGGGAGAAACCATAGTGAAGAGAAGATGATGCTCTGTGGACAAGACGTCAGCGGAAGAATACCCAGCAGGAGTTTTCGGCGGCAGCATAGACTTTCACTGGTCAAAACAGGAAGGTAGTTTGCAACTACCTGCCAGTTAGTTCTTAGGCACAAAAATAAGATAGTCCCGGATAACCCCTTTAATTTGTGAGATGCACAAGTACAAGAAGAACATATACTTACATTATCATCCTTTGAGGGATGAATCATTTCAATCAGCCTCTGGACTATTTTTTCTTCATTAAGCCACTGTATGTAAAGGAAGAGAGGAGACAAGTTCACACAGTGTAGGAAACGGTCTACTATGTAATATTAGTATACAATCAGACGGCTGCCCGTATACAGCAGTGTTTCTGTAAGCCAATGTCAGACTGGGTGGAAAAACACACTGGACAACCCTATAATGCACTTCTATATTTCCTGATAATTGCGAAGATCGACACCGTTTTCTCAAACACTTCACTGGCCAAATATACATTCATGTGAAGGAGGCCTCAATATTCAGCAAATGTACAATCTGGTATCACGCGAGTCCATTTTCTCCTTGTTCCTTTTAGTCTACAGCGTGGAGGAAAATGTGTTACCCAGCAGCCCTCAGCAAGGAGGCGACTGATCTGATGTGGCCTCATTACTTACTGGAATTGTTGCTTTGGCAGACGTTGGAGGCAGCGAGGCGATTACCACAAATATTTACAGCTCTCTGCTACATGAGCAGCTAATTAGCCTCAATTAATAAATCAATACACAAGACTATGGGTTACGTGTGTGATTGAGCCAAGATGAACGGCATCACCGGGGCTCTACACATCTGATTCTGCCTCCGCCATGCATGGCCAAAGGTGGAGGTTTGTATTAGTAAGGAGAGACGGGGAGAAAACCTTTGTGGGGTCATCTCCAACCCATCATTTCCAAACCCGTTTGCAAGGCTTTAAGGTCATTGGGAAAGGACGGATTAGGCAAAAATATACAATGACCTAAAATACATTCATCAAAACTTTCCACAGCTGCTTTGACTTTTTGCTTTTACTTTCCTTCCTTAGACATTGTGAAGTCATTGTCAGCCTGATACATTGGAAATTGCATTCGTCCCGTCAGCGCGAGGACGTCATCAAATTGGCTGACCACACTCTTCATCTTCATTATCCCCCTCCGGGTGCTGGATACAACCTATATCTGGTCTTGACATCTGTGGAAGGTTATTCTTCTCGTTCTTACTTCTTGACGGACCCACGACACGGCTGCGCTTTTATAAGACTGTGACTCCAAGTGAGCTCTCGCTCAGTCTCCAAGCTTTTGGATGCATGCACCCCTCTCTTTCTCACTAATGACCGGGAAAGGGATTGATAACGCAACATAAGTAGTGGTCGTCCCACAATTCTCTCTACAGAGTCCTCAATACATAAGGATACAATAAATAAAGGAAAGCACCCCCTGAGGAAAGGATCGCTGAAACGCACGTCGGGGCATAGCGGCATGCTTTGGATCATTTACGGACCACGTTGAAGATATAATTTCCTTTACAAATTAGTACACTTTATTTCTTTGATATATAGGATAATGATACCATATCTCTGTCATATATACCATATCACTTGGATATCTAATTTTGTACTTTGTTATACATGATAAACAGATATTTATTTAAATAATAATGGTCTTTGCACTAAGCACTTTATTTTCCTGGTAAACCGCTGCTATAATTTATGGACTTTATCCTGCCTTGTACTTCTATGGATTTGTAATAAATATTTATTTTAATCATTGAATAAAAATATTAATTTTAATATCAACTTCATCATCATTTGCTTTATTTATTGTATCCTTACGGATGCTTATCTAAACCTTGTTTATTTTTATATTTATTGACATTTAATGGTGATTTTATACGGAAATTTTGATTAATAGAGTCCTCAATACATAGGAATACTTGGCCCGGCCGCTCTCCTGTGTTCTCTAGAAGACCTCTGCCACACTCACGTGAAAATCATGCACGTGCCGCGAGATAAGTATTTTCTCTGCGTGTTGCATGTAGGTAAGTACGTGTCTCTGGTATGTGCGGGCCACGTGTGTTCTCCGTGTGCTATGCGCGATAACACAATGAGAACCGGTAATTTGCATACTCACGTGGTCCTTGCTGCTGTCCGTGGTGCTGATCTTCGGTCTCCGGTCCTACCGACTCCCCGCTGCTGACGGCCGCAGTAAAGTGAATATTAAATATGAATAATGACGGCGGTCGGCAGCAAGTGACAGCAGCGGCAGAGACAGGAGGGCTGGAGAAGGTGAGTAAAGATTTGTTATTTCTTTCTCTGACACGTGAGTTTTCTCCGGCGCATGTCACACGGGACCGCATCCACACTACATCCGTGTGGTACAGGTGCGGGTCATGTGACACCCGTGCTGCCGGAGAAAAACGGACATGTCAGCGTGTTGGAAAACGCACACATGTACAAACTGACACGGACACATTCCGTGTGGTTTTACGTGTGTGTGCCTGCTACCATAGGGTAGCATTGGTGTACGTGTCTCCATGCCGCCGGTACGTGCAAAAACGTATCAAACACGTACCGGCGGCATGGATGTGTGTCGCAGGCCTAAGAGAGACACTGACTTCCTCCGCTAACAGCAGCTCATATCCCAGAGAAAGGTTCGGATGTTGGAAAACAGACATTCTGGATCCTTCTATTCCCTGAAATCATCTGTCGGGGGAGAGTCGGGAAGTGGGCGGCATGGTGGCTCAATGGTTAGCACTGCAGCCTTGCAGCGCTGGGGTCCTCGGTTCGAATCCCACCAAGGACATCTGCAAGGAGTTTGTATGTTCTCCCCGTTTTTGCGTGGCTTTCCTCTGGGGTCTCCAGTTTCCTCCCACACTCCAAAGACATACTGATACGGACTCTAGATTGTGAGCCCCAATGGGGACAGTGTTCCTGATGTATGTAAAGCGCTGCGGGATATCTTAGCGCTATATAAAAATAAAGATTTTTTATTTTATACACATACACTGTCGGCCACGAACGCCGATACTGGCAAGTTCCACCAATGTTAGTCTAATGTGTATGTAGAGGTGGGATAAAGAATGTGCAGATAGGGTCTTACCAGATAAAATCAGACAAATTAATGGAAAGGGGGTTCACTTTAAAAGGTTTTGACAGTCACAACCCCAATACAGGCCTGAGAGATGTCGGCTGCCACAGCTCCACGTGGGTTAAAATTCAACACCGGAGAGAAGACTGGGTTAAAATGCCGTGCTGCTGCCAATTAATAGTTGTTGATTATATATGAATTATATTTTATTCAGGTCCACACGTTTCGGAGAATGTCGTCTCCATCAGGACAAGAAGATTGATTACTTCTTGTCCTGATGAAGGAGATGCTCTCCGAAACGTGTAGACCGGAATAAAAAAAGAATTCACATATAATCAACAACTCTATCATTCGGCGGCATGGCATTTTAACCTCGTTTTCTCGCCAATTTTGAGTCTAATGTGTATGGGAGCCTTAAAGGGTTATTGCAATCTCCAATATGTAGTAGATTGAATAATATTAGCATATACCTCCAATTAGAAATGTAGTATAGTTCTCCTGATTAGTTAGGTCTCTTACCTCATGTGCAGGGCATTGCAGCTTATGTATCCATAAGTACATCCACTCATATAGTGACAGTTATGAAGTTGCTCATGGTCGTAACCATAAATACCAAAGCTGCAATGCCCTGCACATGAGTTGAGGTAAGAGATATGAGTATATCAGAAGAACTATACGACATTTCTAATTGGAGGTATTTCCTAATATTTTATTATTATTATTATTATTATTATTATTTTTATATTATTATTACTACTACACCTACTACATATTGGGATAGGATATTGAAGATGGGAATGACCCTTTAACCCCTTCAGCCCCCGGGCACTTTCCGTTTTTGTTTTCTGCTCCTTCTCTTCCGAGAGCCGTAACTTTTTTATTATTCCGTCAATCTTGCCATATGAGGGCTTGTTTTTTGCGGGACAAGTTGTACTTTTAAATGAAACCATAGGTTTTACCATATATTGTACTGGAAAACAGCAAAAAAAAGTGTGATCGCACAATAGTTTTAGGGATGTTTTATTCACCGTGTTTATTATATGATAAAACTGATGTGTGGGTGTGATGCCTGAGGTCGGTGCGAGTTTGTAGACACCAAACATGTATAGGTTTACTTGTATAAAGGGGTTAAAAAAAATTCACAAGTTTGTCCAATAAAAGTGGCGTACATTTTGCGCCATTTTCCGAAACACGTAGCGTTCTCATTTTTCGGGATCTATGGCTCATTGACGGCTTATTTTTTGCGTCTCGAGCTGATGTTTCTAATGGTACCATTTTTGCGCAGATGCTACGTTTTGATCGCCTGTTATTGCATTTTGCGTAAAACATGCGGCGACCAAAAAACGTAATTTTGGCGTTTGGAATTTTTTTGCCACTACGCAGTTTACCAATCAGATTAATTGGTTTTATATTTTGATAGATCAGGCATTTCTGAACGCGGCGATACCAAATATGTGTATATTTATTTATTTTTTAACCCTTTAATTTTCAATGGGGTGAAAGGGGGGTGATTTGAACTTTTGGGTTTTTTGGGGTTTTTTTTATTTTTTAAAACTTTTTTTTTACTTTTTTTTTTATTTTACTAGTCCCCCTAGGGGGCTATAGCGATCAGTAATCCGATCGCTCTTATCTATCTGCTGATCACAGCTATATAGCTGTAAACACCAGATTCAGTCACTTCCGGTTTCCCTCTGCTCCGTGCCGAGGAAAAACGAAAGTGAAACTTCGTAGCTGCAGGCGTCATCACATGACCCTGTGCTACGATGGCAACCACCGAACGTCACGTGATCACTCACGTGACTTCCGGTGGGGGCGGCGGTAAGTAAAAAACATGGCTGCGCGCATATAGATCTCGCTGCCAGACTTTGGCAGCGAGATTTAAGGGGTTAAATGTTGCGAGTGGAAGCGATTCCACTCGCAACACGCAGGCACACATGTCAGCTGTTGAAAACAGCTGATGTGTGCCGACCGCCGCCTGCCCGCGGCAGGAGGCAGGGCTTAACGGGACACGATCCTTGACGGATAGATCCGTCCAAGGTCGTGAAGGGGTTAAAGCACCACTCTTGCATTTTTATTTATTTTTTTGCCCGTGCACTGCACAAGTCCCCTGTAATATACTCCCCTGTCACTCCCATCGGTCTCCTGTAATTTGTGACCTGCCGGCAGCTCCAGTGTTTCATGGAGCGTGCCAGAGATCACAACTCAATTCAAGTCTGGCTCTCATAGACTTGCAGTGAGCGCTTCGAACTTCCAGCCAGTCAGAAGTTACAAGCATAAGATGATGCCATGGGATCGGAGGGACGCTGAGAAGGGATGAAGCTGTCGGAGGGCGTGTAGAAGACCGGAGGCAGGGGACTTTAAATTTAAAATGCCACTCCAGTGCTGAAAAAAAAAAAAAAAGCTAAATTGGCGTTTTAAAGGAATGGTCCAGTTACAGTATGTTGAAGATTTATCTATCGATTATCATATCATTAACCAAGAATCAGCAAAAACATTAGTACAAGCCCTCATCATCTCCCGCCTCGACTACTGCAACCTCCTGCTCTGTGGCCTCCCTTCCAACACTTTTTCACCCCTCCAATCTATCCTAAACTCTGCAGCCCGCTTAATCCACCTCTCCCCTCACTATTCCCTGGCCTTACCACTCTGCCAATCCCTTCACTGGATTCCCATCGCCCAATGACTCCAGTTCAAAACATTAACCATGACATACAAAGCCATTCACAACCGGTCTCCTCCTTACATCTGTGACCTAGTCTCCCGGTACCTACCTGCACGCAACCTCTGATCCTCACAAGATCTCCTTCTCTACTCCTCTTCCCACAATCGCATACAAGATTTCTCCTGTGCCTCCCCCATACCCTGGAACACTCTACCCCAACATATCAGACTCTCCTACCGTGAAAAGCTTCAAAAGTAACCTGAAGACCCATCTCTTCCAACAAGCCAACAACCTGCAGTGACACTCAGTCCAGTACACACCAGTGCGCAACCAGCTCTGTCCTCACCTATTGTACCATCACCCATTCCCTGTAGACTGTGAGCCCTCGCGGGCAGCGTCCTCTCTCCTCCTATACCAGTCTGTTTTGTACTGTTAATGATTGTTGTACTAGTTTTTGTGTATCCTTTTTCACTTGTAAAGCGCTATGGAGTTAATGGCGCAATAATAATATTATTATTATTATTATAATAATTATTATTATTATTATTATTATTATTAATAATAATAACACCCCCTGAACCTGACACCCCCACTGATAAGTGCTTATTTTATTCTGCAGCACCCAGCAAGGGCCACTACAGACCGAATAGAACGGCCATTCAATGAGTTTACAGCCAGCAACAGTCAAAGTAAATATCAGCTGAAAGCTGGGGGTGCCCATCTGTGGCTAGCTATTATATGCTATGACTGGACATCCCATTTAAGCACCAAAAGGGGCAACCCCCTGACCTGATTGTGTTGAAACCATTACTGGGAATAGAAAGCAAAAAAAAAAAAAGTACTTATGGAAGTTTTGAATGAATGTATATTTGAGAACTGCTTATTTTTGCAGTATCTGCCCTTTTCTAAACAATTTATTCAAAGGTCTGCTTTGTTATATAGCATACAGAGGTAGATTACACTATCCTGCCTATTAAAACCATAAGGAATTTACTTGGCAGACGCAAAAAAAAAAAGAAGGAAATTAATAGTACTCATGATCAAAAACAAAAATGGCAAAAATGGAGATTTACAAGCCCAACTGTGTGCCAGCACTAAAGAGCTGCCACGGTCCCCAAACTCTGTTGGCAGGCTGCAGCGGTGATGTGCACGTTACTGTAGTATCCAATTTGCTGGGCAAGGCGGTCTTGTGCCATGTATCTCTGCATTATCGCCAACACTAGTGATTGGCTGCAGTGGTCATATGCGCATTATTCATGATGTCGAAGTAGCACACAAAAATAAGTAGTAAACAGGCACACAAGTCTGTCAACGGCAGACACGATAGTCGCGGTGCAGTAAAAAGTGTCACATTTTGTAACTTTTTGTACGTAGATCAGCACCAGAAAAGTCAATGTCGTGGATACAATTGGCCTTAAAGTCAATTCATACATGGCTAAAAACAGTTTGTAAGGTTTCTTCTTACATTGAATACATCCTGCCTCAGCTGAGGCTGCTCCACACACGTCAGGAGCCGCAGCAGCAGATCCATAATTGCCGACGTGCCAATGTGCCGCAGCAACAGGTTTACAAAGTCATCCTTCTTACGTAGGAAGGCTATAATCTGCAATAGAAAGCACAAGATGGTACACAGCTGACAAAGACAAATAAAGGAGTATATCTATAAACTAACGGCGGAATCAAATGACAAAACGTGTCAGGTACGCTCCCAGGTAAGGCTGCTTTCACGCTACGCTTTTTTAACATGCGTCCTGAAAGTTTTTTTTAACGCAAAAGCGGATCCAGTGCAAATGCATTTTTATTTCAATGCATTTGCAATGGACTCGCGTCAACATGCGTTTGCGTGCGTTATAGTGAGGATCCAGCGATTTGCAGTTTTTTAACTTTTTTCAAAAACGCTACTTGTAGCGTTTTTCAGCTGTGTCCAAATACTGCAAATCGCTGGATCCTGACTATAATGCACGCAAACGCATGTGAACGCTGGCATGCTGATAGACAGGATCCTACTTGCTCTACTGAGCATGCCCAGAAACCAACCTGGCGTGATCAGTCTCTCTCTCCCCCTCCCTCTCTCCCCCCACCTGAGAGCGGCGGATGCTCGTAACCAAGGTAAATATCGGGTAACCAAGCAAAGCGCTTCGCTTAGTTACCCGATGTTTACCTTGGTTACGTGTGCAGGCAGCCCGGCTCCTAGCAGCTTCGGACGCTCGTAACCAAGGTAAATATCGGGTATCCAAGCAAAGCACTTCGCTTAGTTACCCGATGTTTACCTTGGTTACCAGCATCTGCAGCTGTCAGATGCCAGCTCCCAGTCTATCACGTTCAGTTCCCCTCACTCCCAATCACATGACTTCAATGCCCGCCCATAAACTTCAAGTGGCAGGATCCTGCAAAATAACACATGCGTTTGCATGCATTTTTCTTTGTAAAAACAGGATCTGCTTTTACAGCAAAAAAACGTTCATAACGCATGTTAAAAAAATGTAGTGTAAAAGCAGCCTAAGCTTGTGAAATGTGCGGCCCACACAGAAGTGTAAGCACACGTTATTGAAGATTTTACACAACCGGGTAAACAAGAGCTCCTCTACCCAACCCTGTCATCCGGCTGCAATAAAAACATGTCTCAAGTATGTAATACCAGTATATACAACTCGCGCACAGCAACCCATTTAATGCTTTATGGGGCAACCGGCCAAAAAAGCCTATGTGTAGAGTCGTACTGACTCCAGACAGCAAACCCCAATACAAGTGCCTGTTACATAAAGCAAAAACTGGACATTGCACAGCCTCAAAATCAATAGGTATGGACTGAAGACAAATATGTTCCAACAGCAAAAAAAAAAAATCCTTGCAAAATGCTATTCAGCAGAATTGAAGACCCTACTATGGCCTTCGTTTTATGTAATCTATACTTGTGTTTAACTTTTAACCCTGAGTTGAGTAATGAAGTATCGTAATCCTAATTGCATAATTATCTGAAATCATTGCATCAACACGTATTACAGGGCAGAGCAGCATTCACAATTCTGCAGAGATGCCAGCATTCCTGGGCTGCACACGCCTCGCCCTGCAGATCTTCACTGGTGAAACTATGGGCATTACATCAGGAACAGTACAGTGATATGAGCAGGGAAAAATATACCTGCCTTATTGCGGAAGACGATTCCCAGGAAGAGCATTTTTCACCATATCGGCCAATAATTGGTTAAAATTATATTGAGCGGCTACTCACCCTTTCCTGGTTCAGCACAGCTTCTCCTCAGCTGCTCCTGTGATTGCCTATAAACAATCATCGCAGCGCTATTCAGCCGGTGTATTCACAGCCACAGGAAGGTAGAGGTGAGGTGGTAATAAACCATCACTGCCTTCTCTACTGGGAGTCTGGCTGTGTCTGACAGCTGGCTCTCCGCAACAGCAGCTGCACGATCTCATGAAAGCAGCTACAATGACGTTTTAGAATTTCAGTGCGGAGTCATGTGTGGACATTCCAGTCCGAAACTGAAAAACCAATTACTAGCTCATGATGTGAAAAATCTCTGTCCAAAAAAACCTGTCTAACCTCAGCTTTAACCCTTTTGAGGACAAAGGGACATATTTGTCTCATAGAATTCAACTGAAACCATTCCCATTGAATCAACTTACATTCCTTAAAGGGTTAAGGGCAGAGAATCAAAAAGTTAATTAGGGGTTTCTAATGGCAACCAACAGAATTGTAATGTCAGGGTCACATGTAGAGGTTTATTTTAATAATTGTATTCCCCTTACAATTCTGGAGCTTCAGTTCAATGAATCAGTCTGATTTTCCCTCCTAGATGTTCATGAATAAATTGACGGCTGGTTGTTAGGGGTTGGGTGGGGCGTGTTATTGTAAAGTCTGACTCTGTCCAATTATCTCCAATGGTGCACAGACACTATCAGCAAAAGGAATGCTCAAAACCAGGTGTCAACTATTCACAACTTTCTAGGGGTAACTGCCAAAGGTTTAAGAAAAACGCCACCGAGTTATAGTAAAGGAATTTCAAGAACCCTATTTTTCAGATATAAGATGCACCTTAAGGGAAAATAAGGGGTGCGTCTTATAATGCGAATGTAACCGGGGAGTGGTGGAGATGGGTCGCAAGAGGCAGGGGCAATGCTGCAAGCGGGTGGGCAGTGGGCTGTCCTGTGCTGCGGGCGGGCGGGCAGTGGGCTGCCCTGTGCTGCGGGCGGGCTGCGGGCTGCCCTGTGCTGCGGGCGGGCGGGCAGTGCGCGCTGCCCTGTGCTGCGGGCGGGCGGGCAGTGCGCGCTGCCCTGTGCTGCGGGCGGGCGGGCAGTGCGCGCTGCCCTGTGCTGCGGGCGGGCGGGCAGTGCGCGCTGCCCTGTGCTGCGGGCGGGCGGGCAGTGCGCGCTGCCCTGTGCTGCGGGCGGGCGGGCAGTGCGCGCTGCCCTGTGCTGCGGGCGGGCGGGCAGTGCGCGCTGCCCTGTGCTGAGGGCGGGCGGGCAGTGCGCGCTGCCCTGTGCTGCGGGCGGGCGGGCAGTGCGCGCTGCCCTGTGCTGCGGGCGGGCGGGCAGTGCGCGCTGCCCTGTGCTGCGGGCGGGCGGGCAGTGCGCGCTGCCCTGTGCTGCGGGCGGGCAGTGCGCTGCCCTGTGCTGCGGGCGGGCAGTGCTCTGCGAGCTGTGGTGAGGCAAAGGCCATCTTAAAGGCGTTGGCAGTGCGGGCTTTAAAAATAGCGCTGCGAGTCGGAGCATGCCTAGATGGAGCTCTCAGCTCAAGATCTCATCTATGCACCAGTCGCCTCCGGCCCATTGATATCACGGCAGCAGACTTAAGGAAAATGGCACCCGGAGGTGGCGCGTACAAAGATGAGACCTTGGCTTGTCATTGAGGCGAGAGCTCAATCTGCACACGCGCTGACTCCGGGTGTCATTTCTTTGAAGCCCGCACCACCGACAGTTGTCGGATGTTTTCTCTGCCTCACAGCGCTGCGAGCATGTGGGACACCCGCCGCACCATAGCCCCGGTCCACCCCGCCCCTGCCTCCTGGGACCCCCACTCCACTACCACTGCCGTTCCCTCCCCGGTAAAACACCACCAAATTATAAGACGGACCCCATTTTTTTTCTCTAAATTTGGAGTGTGTCTTATAATCTGGTGCCTTATAAAACAAAATATACGGCAATTACAAAATCAGGCAATCATGGTATCTGCATTTCCACTGCCTCTGCCATGCAGGATAGGTCCCTGCTTTACGATCTGTCCAACAATCTTTAGAGGATGATCTCACCAAACACACCCAGGATCATCTGTGCAAACCTACGCACACAGCTCTACTTTTTAATCTTCACTTATAAAAGGGCTGAACTTACTGCCTGCAATGGAAAGCATGTCCTGTAATTCTCGGGACTAGCTTTCATGAGTGACGTGTGTGTGACTTGTATGCGTTACCTGTTCTGTTTTGCGGTTGATGAGTATTCCCATGACTTTGCTGAAGAAGCTGGCTAGCAACGGATTCAAGTCCTCCTCGTTTTGTAAGAAGCTATATAGACGCTTCAGTAGATGCTCATCTTCTCCTAAAGAGTCATTAATCTGTGTTACGTCCGCTGTCAGTATCTCACATGATACACTGGGATACCTGTAATTAAAGAGAGGCTAATCTCATATGTATTGTTCACAGTGTTATGTACAATAAGCCAGCCCGATCTCTGGGATAGTGCAGTGATGGCGATGGGACACGACGATGGTGAATAGCTCCCCCGTGCTTACTTGTAGCGCAGCTTCTCGTCCATGTCGCTGGGCGGCTCCTGGGTGATGCAGGTCACCAGCTCCTCCATGTGCTGCGGCTGGACAAGGAATTCCACCAGTTTGCGGTTGACCACTTTGCACTCTTGCAGCACATCTTCTTCATCCAGCAGCTCATAGAGAGTGACATTTTCTCTCTCCAGCAGAGTGTCCACGTGCGAACTTGTATGCAGGTCAAATTTCCAAAACATGTCTCACTGTAAGAAATAAACACATTGTTCCAGTCAGTGACTGAAAATCATCTGTCACATAGAAGTGTAAAATGCAGAAACAAATGTAGCCACTTCCCCAAAAACACTAATGAACTGTTCAATGCATGAGAACATACAGACTTGCTGTGAATCAAATGGAAACAAATGCACATAAGGGTCAGAGATAGCAATTTACAAAGAGAGGAATACACTGGCGTAATATATTCAGGTGACTGCAGACTTTTGTGCCTAGCACAGACAAGAGGCTGCTGATAAGTCTTTGGCTTTGTGATCTTTTTTTGTTACATCACATGAAAGTCTTATGTGTGTAATATATGTTTTCAAAATGTTGTGTTTGTTGCTTATGGCAACAGTGTTCTACGCACGCGGGAAAACAACATCGGAGGCTAATGCGATATTCACAGCAACTGAGAGAAGGGATAAAATTCTTGTTTCTGCAAGGAAAGTCCGGGAAGGATATTCCTGGTGATATGTCGCAGACATTGGGGGATCAATGCTCTTCATATTCCACAGTTAAGAACTGGGTTGCCAAATGTAAAACGGGCCACTTCAGCCCCAATGATGAGGAACGTCCTGGACGACCGAGAGCGGTTGTTGTTCCGGAGATCGTTGATGCTGTGCACAACCTCATACTAGAGAATCCATGAATTTCAGCTAAAGCAATAGCAGACATCATGGGGATTTCCCGGGAACGTGTTTGTGTCATTATCCAAGAACATTTGGACATGAGGAAGCGATCTGCAAAGTGGGACCCCAAATGTCTGGCAACAGATCAGAGAAGCTGCGAGTGACAACATCCCGCTTCATTTGTCAGCATTTCCGGACTGATAAGAACTTCCTGGAGCGACTGGTCACTATGCATGAGACCTGGATTCATTTGCATGACCCTGAAAACAAGGAGCAGTCAAAAGAGTAGAGGCACAGTGGTTCTCCTCGACCAAAGAAGTTCAGGGTGCAAAAATCAGCCACTAAGGTAATGGTGTCTGTGTTCTGGGATAAGGAGGACGTGCTGCTAGTGAACTACCTTCAAAAGGGTTCCATCATCAATGCAAGGTATTACATTGAACTTTTAGACCAATTGAAGGCAGCTCTGAAGGCCAAAAGGCACGGCAAGCTGTCCAAAGCAATCTTGTTCCTGCAAGACAACACCTCCGCTCACACAGCACAAGCGACCACGGAAAAAATGGCAGAGCTGGGCTTCCAGCTTGTGACCACCCACTTTATTCACCAGATCTAGCTCCCTCCAACTATCATCTGTTTCCAAATCTAAAGAAACACCTCAAGGGTAACAAATTTCACACCATTTCTGATGCCATGGCTGCTATGGATGCCTGGTTTGAGGCACAACCGAAATCCTTTTTGCTAGGCTTACAGAGCTTGGAATATCGAGATAAGAAGTGTGTTGTCATCAGTGGAGAGTATGTGGAATAAGTGTAAAGTTTCATCCTCCTATCTCATTTCTGTCTGGGTAAAGCCATAGACTTAGCAGCCCCTCGTACAACCCCTTTAAGGTAAATTCACTTTTACAAGGCTGGTCACAATTTTTAAGAGGGTTCTTTTGAAATTAACTTCCCAATCGCTTGGGGTCCAATTGTTGGGACCCCCACAGACTCGTCAAACTAGGTAGCCCTGGTCAATCACGTGCATGGCCGCCCTATTCATTCTAAACGGGAGTGCTGCATTCGGCTATCTCCAGCAGTTGAATGACTGGTGCAGAGGTTCATGATCGACCAGTCGTTAACATTAATATTTGGGGTCTTATGAATATAAATTTATCATGTGTGTGTATTAAAAAAATAACTTTTACAAAATTACATTGTCAGGCAGCAGCTGCTAAAGCAAACAAGATTTTAAAGTGTATAAAAAGAGATTAGATCCCGTGATCCCAACGTATTGTTACCCCTCTATAAATCACTTGTAAGGCCACATCTGGAATATGGGAACCAGTTTTGGGCTCCACATTTTAAAAAAGGACATTCAGAAGTTAGAGTCAGTTCAAAGGCAGGCAACTAAACTATTACAAGGAATGGAGGCCGCCCACATGATGACAGGTTGAAAAAGTTAGATATGTTTAGCTTAGAAAAAAGACGTCTCAGAGGAGATCTCATTTATATGTATAAATACATGTGTGGTCAATATAAAGGACTGACACATGACTTATTCCTTCCAAAGACAGTACTAAGGACCAGGGGGCACTCACTGCGAGTGGCAGAAAAGTGATTCCGGCAGCTAAATAGGAAGGGGTTCTTTACAGTTAGAGCAGTCAGACTGTGGAATACCGACCACAACAGGTAGTAATGGCTGACACTATAGTTACATAGGTCTTTTTTCAACCTAAGTAACTAGGTCCATCTAGTTCAACCTTCCTCCACCAGTTCTACATTTTGTCTTTAAGTCACTTATAACGGACAATGTTGTGTGTACTGTGGAAATCATACAGCCCTGATATAAAAGCTGTTATAGTATCTGCCATTACTACCTCTTGTGGTAGGGCATTCCACAGTCTGACTGCTCTATAACAGCTTTTAAAAAAGGGCTGGATGATTTCCTCAGTACACACAACATTGTTGGTTATAAATGACTTAGGGCGGCTTTGCACGTTGTGATATTGCACGTGCGATGTCGATGGGGTCAAATCGAAAGTGACGCACATACGGCGTCGCAGTCGATATCGCAACGTGCAAAACCTTTTTGATACGATGAACGAGCGCAAAAGCGTCGTTATCGTATCATCGCTGCAGCCTCCGACATTTACATAATGCCGGTGCAGCGACAGGTGCGATGTTGTTCCTCGCTCCTGCGGCAGCACACATCGCTGTGTATGAAGCCGCTGGAGCGAGGAACCTCACCTTACCTGCCGCCGGCTGCAATGAGAAGGACGAAGGTGGGCGGGATGTTTACATCCTGCTCATCTCCACCCCTCCGCTTCAATTGGCCGCCTGCCGTGTGACATCACTGTGACGCCGCACGACCCGCTCCCTAAGGAAGGAGGCGGGTCGCCGGCCAGAGGGACGTCGCACGGCAGGTATGTGCATGTGAAGCTGCCGTAGCGATAATAATCGCTACGGCAGCTTTCACTAGATATCGAACGTGCGACGGGGGCGGGACTATCGCTGCAGCATCGGTAACACATTGTTACCGATGTTGCAACGTGCAAAGCCCGCCTTAGGGACAAAATGTAGAACTGGTGGAGGAGGTTGAACCAGATGGACCTAGGTCTTTCTTCAACCTAAGTAACTATGTAACATTTGTGGTTTTAATCCATCTTTCAGGGGTAGGAAATGGATAAGAGAGGGTTAGAGAGGACATGTCAAGGCTCCCGAGTTATTTAGCAGCTAGGCCACGCTGCGGTCATGCCTTCTGGAAATGTGCAACTTGGTGTTACTGATCCTCTTATTCGTAGGATGCATCTCTGAACAGTCTAGCAGTGTGAACAAGTGTTATACGCTGCCAGGCGGACATTGAGAATGTGTGCAGAGGATTTGCAGATGGCTGACCATCTTGGGAACTAAAGGTGGTCCCATCAGTGAGATCCCCAGTGAACAATAAACTACCCACAATCCTTTGAGTGACTCCCTAACCACCATATCCTACCCACAAGGGATAACTCACAAACGTGGTACAAACCTGTAGTAACATAGAAAACTGATCTAGACGCTGACCTAATACGCCAAAAGAGTAAGTAATTTATAGAAAGTATTAAAAGCCAGCACCAACAAAGGGAGAGATAATTCAGGCAAACTGGTTTGAAAGTATTAATATAAAGATGACCAAAAATGAAAAATGTCATGAAGTATGAAACTCTACAGGTAACATGAGGACATACTGGTATAAAAAAAAAAAAAAAAAAAAAAAAAAAAACGCCCACAAACCAACATTAAGACACAAGCCAAAAGTTCATAATTGTTCTACCTGCCAACACCTAAACCGCCCTTAGGCGCAGTGTATACCAACCAAGAAAAATACTGGCAGGTGCCCTTATATTATACAACTCCTGCACTGTGTGAATCACATTTCACGTTTCATTCATTAAAAAAAATCAGATTTGGCTATTGCAGGCGATAGGGTCTGACTTTTGGGACTTACAAGACAAAGTACGAGGTCTCAATTCTCTTTTTTCTGTCTCAAGAACTTGCCATGTGCAGGAATTTCTCATAAAAATAAATCAGATGGTCAGAAACAGTAGAGCACTCACAATGCCCCCTGTCGTGACCAGAAAATAAAATGTAATTACCTCATTTTTCGGACTGTAAGACTTCTTTTTTTTTTTTATAATAAGAAATACTCTTGCTAAACGGTGTGAGCATCGTATAGTCCAGAGGCAGTTTCCCATGATGGAGAAGCATAAACACACAGTGTGCTCTCCGATCACAAAGATCTGCCCCCTCCCCTCCTGATCTATGTGACCAGTGCAGAGCTGGAGACGAAGCTGCCAGGAGATGAAACGGAGGCACAGCTTAGGCTGGTTTCACACTACGTCTTTTTAACATCCGTTGAAAACGTTATTTTAGCGGAAATACGGATCCTGCTTTTACAGCAAATAACGTATGCAAACGCATCTGTTATTTTGCAGGATCCTGCACTGGATGTTTAGGGGCGGGCATTGGAGTCATGTGATCGGGAGTGAGGGGAACTAGACTGGGAGCCGGCTTCTGACAGCTGCAGACGCTGGTAACCAAGGTAAACATCGGCCTTGGATACCCGATATTTATCTTGGTTACGAGTGTCTGCAGCTGCTAGGAGCAGGGCTGTCTGCACACGTAACGAACGTAAACATCGGGTAACTAAGAGAAGTGGTTACCCGATATTTACCTTGGTTACGAGTGTCCGCAGCTCTCAGGTGGGAGAGAGAGGGAGGGGAGGAAGGGGGAAAGACAGAAATAGAGAGAGAGGGTGAGGGAGGGAGGAGGAGAGACAGACAGATCACGCGAGACTGGTTCTGGGCATGCTCAGTACTTTCTGGGCATGCTCAGTACAAAAGCAGGATCCTGTCTATCAGCACGCCAGCGTTCACATGCGTTTGCATGCTGTTTAGTCAGGATCCAGCAATTTGCAGTATTTGGACGCAGCTCAAAAACGCTACAAGTAGCGTTTTTGAAACATGTTAAAAAACTGCAAGTCACTGGATCCTCACTATAACGCACGCAAACGCAGGTGAACGGATGTTAACGCGAGTCCATTGCAAATGCATTGAAATGAAAACGCATTTGCACTGGATCCGTACTTCCGCTAAAATAACGTTTTCAACGGATGTTAAAAAGACGTAGTGTGAAACCAGCCTTAAGCAGCTGAAAAATTTTCCACCCAATTAACTGAAGTACCTTTCAGGTCATGTGCCCAGTCACATGCCTGGAAGGAACTGCCCAATGTGGTAATGTACAGTGTGCCTCTCGCTATGCGCATGTTGCAAGGCTGTGCGTGTCTCTCGCTATGCGCATGTTGCAAGGCTGTGCGTGCCTCTCGCTATGCGCATGTTGCAAGGCTGTGCGTGTCTCTCGCTATGCGCATGTTGCAAGGCTGTGCGTGTCTCTCGCTATGCGCATGTTGCAAGGCTGTGCGTGTCTCTCGCTATGCGCATGTTGCAAGGCTGTGCGTGTCTCTCGCTATGCGCATGTTGCAAGGCTGTGCGTGTCTCTCGCTATGCGCATGTTGCAAGGCTGTGCGTGTCTCTCGCTATGCGCATGTTGCAAGGCTGTGCGTGTCTCTCGCTATGCGCATGTTGCAAGGCTGTGCGTGTCTCTCGCTATGCGCATGTTGCAAGGCTGTGCGTGTCTCTCGCTATGCGCATGTTGCAAGGCTGTGCGTGTCTCTCGCTATGCGCATGTTGCAAGGCTGTGCGTGTCTCTCGCTATGCGCATGTTGCAAGGCTGTGCGTGTCTCTCGCTATGCGCATGTTGCAAGGCTGTGCGTGTCTCTCGCTATGCGCATGTTGCAAGGCTGTGCGTGTCTCTCGCTATGCGCATGTTGCAAGGCTGTGCGTGTCTCTCGCTATGCGCATGTTGCAAGGCTGTGCGTGTCTCTCGCTATGCGCATGTTGCAAGGCTGTGCGTGTCTCTCGCTATGCGCATGTTGCAAGGCTGTGCGTGTCTCTCGCTATGCGCATGTTGCAAGGCTGTGCGTGTCTCTCGCTATGCGCATGTTGCAAGGCTGTGCGTGTCTCTCGCTATGCGCATGTTGCAAGGCTGTGCGTGTCTCTCGCTATGCGCATGTTGCAAGGCTGTGCGTGTCTCTCGCTATGCGCATGTTGCAAGGCTGTGCGTGTCTCTCGCTATGCGCATGTTGCAAGGCTGTGCGTGTCTCTCGCTATGCGCATGTTGCAAGGCTGTGCGTGTCTCTCGCTATGCGCATGTTGCAAGGCTGTGCGTGTCTCTCGCTATGCGCATGTTGCAAGGCTGTGCGTGTCTCTCGCTATGCGCATGTTGCAAGGCTGTGCGTGTCTCTCGCTATGCGCATGTTGCAAGGCTGTGCGTGTCTCTCGCTATGCGCATGTTGCAAGGCTGTGCGTGTCTCTCGCTATGCGCATGTTGCAAGGCTGTGCGTGTCTCTCGCTATGCGCATGTTGCAAGGCTGTGCGTGTCTCTCGCTATGCGCATGTTGCAAGGCTGTGCGTGTCTCTCGCTATGCGCATGTTGCAAGGCTGTGCGTGTCTCTCGCTATGCGCATGTTGCAAGGCTGTGCGTGTCTCTCGCTATGCGCATGTTGCAAGGCTGTGCGTGTCTCTCGCTATGCGCATGTTGCAAGGCTGTGCGTGTCTCTCGCTATGCGCATGTTGCAAGGCTGTGCGTGTCTCTCGCTATGCGCATGTTGCAAGGCTGTGCGTGTCTCTCGCTATGCGCATGTTGCAAGGCTGTGCGTGTCTCTCGCTATGCGCATGTTGCAAGGCTGTGCGTGTCTCTCGCTATGCGCATGTTGCAAGGCTGTGCGTGTCTCTCGCTATGCGCATGTTGCAAGGCTGTGCGTGTCTCTCGCTATGCGCATGTTGCAAGGCTGTGCGTGTCTCTCGCTATGCGCATGTTGCAAGGCTGTGCGTGTCTCTCGCTATGCGCATGTTGCAAGGCTGTGCGTGTCTCTCGCTATGCGCATGTTGCAAGGCTGTGCGTGTCTCTCGCTATGCGCATGTTGCAAGGCTGTGCGTGTCTCGCTATGCGCATGTTGCAAGGCTGTGCGTGTCTCTCGCTATGCGCATGTTGCAAGGCTGTGCGTGTCTCTCGCTATGCGCATGTTGCAAGGCTGTGCGTGTCTCTCGCTATGCGCATGTTGCAAGGCTGTGCGTGTCTCTCGCTATGCGCATGTTGCAAGGCTGTGCGTGTCTCTCGCTATGCGCATGTTGCAAGGCTGTGCGTGTCTCTCGCTATGCGCATGTTGCAAGGCTGTGCGTGTCTCTCGCTATGCGCATGTTGCAAGGCTGTGCGTGTCTCTCGCTATGCGCATGTTGCAAGGCTGTGCGTGTCTCTCGCTATGCGCATGTTGCAAGGCTGTGCGTGTCTCTCGCTATGCGCATGTTGCAAGGCTGTGCGTGTCTCTCGCTATGCGCATGTTGCAAGGCTGTGCGTGTCTCTCGCTATGCGCATGTTGCAAGGCTGTGCGTGTCTCTCGCTATGCGCATGTTGCAAGGCTGTGCGTGTCTCTCGCTATGCGCATGTTGCAAGGCTGTGCGTGTCTCTCGCTATGCGCATGTTGCAAGGCTGTGCGTGTCTCTCGCTATGCGCATGTTGCAAGGCTGTGCGTGTCTCTCGCTATGCGCATGTTGCAAGGCTGTGCGTGTCTCTCGCTATGCGCATGTTGCAAGGCTGTGCGTGTCTCTCGCTATGCGCATGTTGCAAGGCTGTGCGTGTCTCTCGATATGCGCATATAGCAAGGCTGTGCGTGTCTAGATGCGCATATAGCAAGGCTGTGCGTGTCTAGCTGCGCATATAGCAAGGCTGCGCGTGTCTAAATGCGCATATAGCAAGGCTGCGCGTGTCTAAATGCGCATATAGCAAGGCTGCGCGTGTCTAAATGCGCATATAGCAAGGCTGCGCGTGTCTAAATGCGCATATAGCAAGGCTGCGCGTGTCTAGATGCGCATATAGCAAGGCTGTGCGTGTCTAGATGCGCATATAGCAAGGCTGTGCGTGTCTAGATGCGCATATAGCAAGGCTGTGCGTGTCTAGATGCGCATATAGCAAGGCTGTGCGTGTCTAGATGCGCATATAGCAAGGCTGTGCGTGTCTAGATGCGCATATAGCAAGGCTCTGCGTGTCTAGATGCGCATATAGCAAGGCTGTGCGTGTCTAGATGCGCATATAGCAAGGCTGTGCGTGTCTAGATGCGCATATAGCAAGGCTGTGCGTGTCTAGATGCGCATATAGCAAGGCTGTGCGTGTCTAGATGCGCATATAGCAAGGCTGTGCGTGTCTAGATGCGCATATAGCAAGGCTGTGCGTGTCTAGATGCGCATATAGCAAGGCTCTGCGTGTCTAGATGCGCATATAGCAAGGCTGTGCGTGTCTAGATGCGCATATAGCAAGGCTGTGCGTGTCTAGATGCGCATATAGCAAGGCTGTGCGTGTCTAGATGCGCATATAGCAAGGCTGTGCGTGTCTAGATGCGCATATAGCAAGGCTGTGCGTGTCTAGATGCGCATATAGCAAGACTGTGCGTGTCTAGATGCGCATATAGCAAGACTGTGTGTGTCTAGATGCACATAACTGAACTGTGTGTGTCTACATGTGCATATAACAGCTGTGCATGTCTACATTGCGCATATAACAGCTGTGCATGTCTACATAGCGCATATAGCAGAGCTTTGTGTGTGTCTACATTGCGCATATAGCAGAGCTTTGTGTGTCTACATTGCGCATATAGCAGAGCTGTGTGTCTACATTGCGCATATAGCAGAGCTTTGTGTGTGTCTACATTGTGCATATAGCAGAGCTGTGCATGTCTTCATACACAGGCGCATAGCAGAGCTGTATGTGGATATGAAGCAAAACTGTGTATAATACACAAAACGCAGAGAAACACAAATTGCTTTTCTAGTCTACCCTAATACATTAAAATTAGTGATATTTGCCTCTTCATTTTTACACTTTCAGGGAAGTTTTAATTAACAGGAAAAAGTTTTTCCCATTTTCTGCTGTCTAAACCTGTAGTGCGTCCTAGGGTCCAAACAATACAGTATATATTTTCTGATTACAGATTTTACCTTGGATACAAATCAGATACATAACATAAGCTGACTGTCTTTCCATTAAAGGGAAAAAAAAAAAAAAAAAAAATAAGGAAGAACATTAGTGGCGGCAAGCACAGATTTATTTATTATTTTTTTTTTTTATCAGCCAGCGTTCCACCGCCGTTCAGTTATTTCTGCAGAGTCCTCAGTAAAGTGGCAGTGGAGATTGCAGTGTGCGCATGTGTGGTTACAGACACCATTTAATTGAAGAGTTGGAGAAAAAGTTGAAAAATAATACTGCGCATGCGTGAAACCATAGTGTTAATCGCGGCGGTAGAGGGGAGATATTTAAACAGAGGGGAGGCAGGGGAGGAATTATTACCGAAGACCTGACCCACAAAGCCCCACCCCAATGCACATGCGCCTCATCCAGTGCACTCATTTCTGGACCTTTAATAACTTTTTATCTACAAGCAAAGATCCAATGTGTAAACAGAAGGTATGATTTGATTCAGCATGCTAGTGCCAGTATGGCAGTGCCTGCACTTTATACATGAAAATCCTGCTGATTGGTTCCCTTTAACACAACAGAAATGGGAATGCTTTAAAGTAATCGCAGGGACACCATGCAATAAGCAGGTGCACTAGATGATCCCTGCACATGTCATACGCACACTTCCTAATAAGCAGACATTCGGTTTCCTTCCACCCTCGGGGATGGTGCACACTACTCTGTGCTGGCAGTCTGCAGTACAGCAGTGGAATCCAGGCTAATAAACCTGGGCCTAATTTCACACAAACCCTAAAATGTCCAGGACAAAATTGTTAGCCCCTTTCCAAAATTGTGGTTAAATAACTTTGTTTCAAGCATGTGATGTTCATTCAAACTCACGTGAGGAAAGTAACAGGTGTGGGCAATACGAAATCACACCTGACACCAGATAAAAAGGGGAGAAGTCAACGCAATCTTTGCACTGTGTGAGCCACACAAAGCACTGGAAACAGTAAAAGTAGAAGAAAACTCTCGGAGGATTTGAGAAGCAAAATTGTTGAAAAATATAAATAGTCTGAAGGTTACAAGTCCATCTCCAGAGATCTTAATGTTCCTTTGTCCACTGTGCTTAGCATAATCAAGATGTTTACAACCTATGGCACCATCTAATCTCCCTGGACATGGAAAACAGAGAAAAGTTGATGAAAGGTTGCAACGCAGGATAGTCTGGATGGTAGATTAGCAGCCTCAAAGTTCCAATAAATTAAAGAAGCACGTACTATCTTTTGACATTTGAATGAAATGCTATGGAGGAGACCCAGGAGGACCCCACTGCTGACACAAAGCTAGACTGCAGTTTGCCAAAATGTAAGCCAAAAACTTGTGGACAGATGATCAGGGCTGTGGAGTTGGAGTCGGAGTTAGTTTTGGTTGGAGTCGGTAGAAATGTACCGACTCCAGCTTTAAAAAAAAAATGTATTAATATTTCATAATTGAACTTTCATATGAATTTTATAAATGTTACTCAAATATATATGTTCTATCAAACTATGAACAACAGTGATAAGCAGTTCTGCTGGAGATAGAGACATTTCTTAGGGGTACTTCACACACAGCGAGATCGCTACTGAGATCGCTGCTGAGTCACGTTTTTTGTGACCTCATTAGCGATCTCGCTGTGTGTGACACTGAGCAGCGATCTGGCCCCTGCTGCGAGATCGCTGCTCGTTACACACAGCCCTGGTTCGTTTTTTTATTGTTGCTCTCCTGCTGATAAGCACACATCGCTGTGTGTGACAGCGAGAGAGCAACAATCCTGAATGTGCAGGGAGCAGGAGCCGGCATCTGACAGCCTGCGGTAAGCTGTAACCAAGGTAAACATCGGGTAACCAAGGTGGTTACCCGATATTTACCTTCGTTACCAGTGTCCGCAGCTCTCACGCTGCCAGTGCCGGCTCCTGCTCCCTGCACACGCTAAGCTAAGCGGTGTGCGCTGGTAACTAAGGTAAACATTGGGTAACCATACCCGATGTTTACCTTAGTTACCAGTGTCTGCAGCTTCCAGACGCTGGCTCCGTGAAAGCGCAGCGTCGCTTGCCCGTCGCTGCTGGCTGGGGGCTGGTCACTGGTCACTGGTGAGATCTGCCTGTTTGACAGCTCACCAGCGACCATGTAGTGATGCAGCAGCGATCCTGACCAGGTCAGATCGCTGGTCGGATCGCTGCTGCATCGCTAAAGTGTGAAGGTACCCTTACTTCTTGTGTGTCACTGTTCTCCACTGCCCTTATCTAATCTTATACTTGGTTAACCTCATTGCTGCCCCAACCCCCCTACTTACAATGTATGAAACTGAAAGTGAAAATGTGTTGCAAATTCTTAGTAGTAAAGCTCCTCCTCTAGACTAGATCATACTAGGTGTGCGTCTTCCAAGCATCTCACAGCTGCCTGCTACTCAGAAGAGGAAGACTCAGAAGTATTATCCTTTCAACAAACTTTGCATCAGTTAACTGTGAGTACATGAGGAATAATAACAGTATTACTGACCACTATATCAGTTGTACGACCTGGCAATAATTTTGTACAATTGTTTTTAGGAAAAACAATTGTCATTTGGATTGTGAATGCAGAATTAAAAACCTGAGAATGTCAAAGAAGCATCACATTAAATCAGCTGTATTTCAACATTTCACCATCACTCAAGATAGAAAACATTATGTCTGTCCGTGTATGAGAAATGATCCAGACGAAAACAAATGCTGTGAAGCCAAGATGAGTGCATATTCAGGCAAAGATAAAAATGCTCCTAGCAGAGCTTCTAATCTAGAGACATTTACAGCGCTTTCATCCAGAAGTACTGAAAGCAGTGGATGAGAGACTGCATCCAAACCAATGAACCAGTGCCCAGCTCTTCCAGCCAAACAAAGGAGCAGAGAACTTTGCAGCCATCAGTTGCAAGATATTTTGTCAGTGACATAGTTACTGTGACAATGACAGTAGATACATTTAAAAAACAGATCATAGAGCTTGTTGTAAAGGATAGTGTGCCTATTTCATTGTTTTCACGACCAGCTTTTATGTGTCTGAATGGGGAAATGGCCCGCAAGCTTGGTGTTTCTCTGGAGAGAGAGAGTATTAGAAAATTAGTAATCGAAGAAGCTTTTAAACAAAAGAAAGACCTTAAAAAAAACTCTCAAGGGACGCTTTCTGTTTCTTAAAATGGATGCCTGCACACGTCACAGAGGGAACTATTTTGCCATCAATGTCCGATTTGTTTGTGACAAAAATGAAATAGTTACCAAGACATTGGCAGTAAAAGAAACCAAAGCTCATCACACCAGTGAGTTTCTCCAGGTCTTGGTGGAAAAGGTTCTGCAAGACTATGAACTTAAAAAAGAGCAAGTTCTGTCGTAACTGACAATGCTTCAAATATGATAAGTACAATTAAGCTAATGAATGAGAGTAATGATGGTGACCAGCAGCGGGAAGAACATTCTGGGTCCACAGACACACAAATGTTTGAAATAGAGGAACACAGTATTGTAACTGAGGAGCAAACTGAAGTTGCTTCAGATGAACAGCAACATGATAGTTTAGATGATCTTGTTGAAACTGTGTCAATATGTTCTTTCATTCATCACATGCGCTGTGTTGTGCATACGCTACAGCTGGCTATAAGAGACAGTCTGCAAGAAGGACATACTGCTGCACTGATTGGCAAGGCGAGAAAATTGGCTACTGTTGCCAGAACCCCTAAAGTTGACTCAATTTTGAAGAGACGTGCTGGAAAAGGGGCAATTATTGATCAAGCCACACGATGGGGCAGTACTTACTTAATGATTCAGCGCTTGGTTGAACTGAAAACCTTTCTTGTAGACATGGCTAACCCTCAACTGACGCTAAATGAAAGTCAGTGGAATCAGGTGACTGAGCTGGAAAAATTGCTAGAGCACCCATTTACAGTGACTAAAAAATTACAAGCAGAGGACTTAACTCCAGGTATTTTCTTAAAGGAGTGGAAGAACCTGATGTTTCGCCTGTCCCAAAGAGGAGGGTTAATTGCAAGTGGCATTGCTACATCAATGAAACGGAGACAGGAGCTACTATTACAAAATAACATTCTTTTGGCAGCTGTTTATGTAGACCCAATGCATCGGATTCTTCTAGATTATCAACAGCTAAGTAAAGGAAAAGAAGCTCTGTTTGAAATAGCAGTAAGGCTATGTGCGCACTTACCGGATTTTGCCGCGGATTGTTCGCGGATTTGCTGCATGTTTCGCTGCAGAAAATGTTCATAACATCTCTGCAGTGAATCACCAGCAAATCCTATGGAGAAAAAAAATCCTGTGCGCACTGGGCGGAATTTGACAGCTGCATGTTTTGCTGTGGGAATCCCGCAGCAAAAACAAGTGCATGTCACTTCTTTTCCGCACATCGCTGCGGGATTTCACTCCATTGACTCCAATGTAATCGTGAAATCCTGCAGGGAATAACGCAGGCAGCAAATTCTGTGCGGTTCACTGCGTTTTCCTGCGTTATTCCCTGCGGTATTTCGCGGTTTACCTCCGGTAATGTGCATCACTTGCTGCGGTTTTGCAGGGAAGTGATGTCATTACAGGAAGAGGAAGCGGAGCAGAGTAAACACACACACATCAGACACAGAACACATCACAGACATAGAACACATAGACACAGACACATAGAACACACATAGAAAGAAAACGGAAATATAGAAAACAAAGAACGTGGGCTCCGCTGCATATTTACCGTCCAGCCGAGGTAAGCACACAGCGGCGGCCCGGTATTCTCAGGCTGGGGAGGGAGAGGGGCAGGGGTAATGTCCCCCACCTCACTCCCCCTCCGGGAGCCGAGAATATCAGCCGCAGCTGCCCCGGCACTGTCGCATCCATTATGCGGCAGCACCGGGAGTGTCCTCGGCTCTTCCTGCCGCCGTGTAGCAGTGGCGGCAGGGTAATATAACAAGGGGTTAATGGTGATGGGGGATCACCGCCATTAACCCCAGGCTTGATCATGGCAGCGTCTATGTGACAGCTGACATGATCAACCCGTAAGTAAAGTGAAAAAAAACACAGACACCGAAAAGAAGGGAATTTTGTTTACTTACCGTAAATTCCTTTTCTTCTAGCTCTAATTGGGAGACCCAGACAATTGGGTGTATAGCTACTGCCTCCGGAGGCCACACAAAGTATTACACTCAAAAGTGTAAGGCCCCTCCCCTTCTGCCTATACACCCCCCGTGGGATCACGGGCTCCTCAGTTTTAGTGCAAAAGCAAGAAGGAGGAAAGCCAATAAACTGGTTTAAGCAAATTCAATCCGAAGGAATATCGGAGAACTGAAACCATTCAACATGAACAACATGTGTATACAAAAAAACAGGGGCGGGTGCTGGGTCTCCCAATTAGAGCTAGAAGAAAAGGAATTTACGGTAAGTAAACAAAATTCCCTTCTTCTTTGTCGCTCTATTGGGAGACCCAGACAATTGGGATGTCCAAAAGCAATCCCTGGGTGGGTAAAATAATACCTCGTAATAGAGCCGTAAAACGGCCCCTTTCTACAGGTGGGCAACCGCCGCCTGAAGGACTCGTCTGCCTATGCTGGCATCCGCCGAAGCATAGGTATGCACCTGACAGTGTTTCGTGAAAGTGTGGAGGCTGGACCAGGTATCCGCCTGACACACAAGTTGAGCCGTAGCCTGGTGCCTCAAGCCCAGGACGCATCCACCGCTCTGGTAGAATGGACCTTCAGCCCTGAGGGAACCGTAAGCCCAGCAGAACGATAAGCTAGAGAATTGGTTCCTTGAACCACCGAGCCAGTCTTGATTTGGAAGCCTGTAACCCTTTACGCTGGCTAGCGACAAGGACAAGAGTGCTTCCGAGCGGCGCAGGGACGCCGTACGATCGATGAAGAGTCTGAATGCTCTCACCAGATCTAATCAAGTGCAAATCCTTTTCACATTGGTGAACTGGATGAAGACAAACAGAGGGTACGCATACCCTGATTGAGATGAAAGGGGGGATTCCACCTTAGGGAGAAATTCCGGAACCGGACGCAGAACCCCTTGACCTGGTGAGACACCGGGAAGGGGACTTTGCACGACAATGCTGCCCCGACAGACACTCTCCGAAGTGAAGTGACTGCTCCTAGGAAAACCACTTTCTGCGAAAGGCGTGAGAGAGAAAAATCCCTCATAGGCTCGAATGGTGGTTTCTGCAGAACCATCAGCACCCTGTTCAAATCACAGGGTTCTAACAGTCGTTTGTAAGGAAGGACTAAGCGGCAAACCCCCTGCAGGAACGTGCGTACCTGAGGTAGTCTTGCTAGGCGCTTCTGAAAAAAATACAGAGAGCGCTGAGATTTGTCCGTTAAGGGAACCGAGCGACAACCTTTTTCCAACCGAATTGCAGGAAGGAAAGAAAGTAGGCAAGGCAATTGGCCAGGGAGAAACTCCCTGAGCAGAGGACCAAGATAAGAATATCTTCCACGTTCTGTGGTAGATCTTGGCAGATGTGTGTTTTCTGGCCTGTCTCATAGTGGTAATGACCCCTTGAGATAACCCTGCAGATGCTAGGATCCAGGACTCAATGGCCACTCCATCAGTTTGAGGGTCGCAGAATTCTGAAGGAAAAAACGACCCTTGAGACAGCAAGTCTGGTCGGTCTGATAGTTCCCCCGGTTGGCCTACCGTGAGATGCCACAGATCCGGGTACCACGACCTCGTTGGCCATTTTGGAGCGACGAGGATGGCGCGGCGGCAGTCGGACCTGATCTTGCGTAACACTCTGGGCAACAGTGCCAGAGGTGGGAACGCATAAGGGAGTTGAAACTGCGACCAATCCTGAACGAAGGCGTCTGCCGCCAAAGCTCTGTGATCGTGAGACCGCGCCATGAATGCCGGGACCTTGTTGTTGTGCTGAGACGCCATTAGGTCGACGTCCGGCATCCCCCAGCGGCAACAGATCTCCTGAAACACGTCCGGGTGAAGGGACCATTCCCCTGCATCCATGCCCTGGCGACTGAGAAAGTCTGCTTCCCAGTTTTCTACGCTCGGGATGTGAACTGCGGATATGGTGGGTGCTGTGGCTTCCACCCACAGCAGAATCCGCCGGACTTCCTGGAAGGCTTGCCGACTGCGTGTCCCACCTTGGTGGTTGATGTAAGCCACCGCTGTGGAGTTGTCCGACTGAATTCGGATCTGCCTGCCTTCCAGCCACTGTTGGAACGCTTTTAGGGCAAGATACACTGCCCTGATCTCCAGAACATTGATCTGAAGTGAGGACTCTTACTGAGTCCACGTACCCTGAGCCCTGTGGTGGAGAAAGATCGCTCCCCACCCTGACAGACTCGCGTCCGTCGTGACCACCGCCCAGGATGGGGTTAGGCAAGATTTCCCTTTCGATAATGAGGTGGGAAGAAGCCACCACCGAAGGGAAGCTTTGGTTGCTTGAGAGAGGGAGACGTTCCTGTCTATGGACGTCGGCATCATGTCCCACTTGCGTAGGATGTCCCATTGAAGAGGACGCAGGTGAAACTGCGCGAAAGGGACTGCTTCTATTGCTGCCACCATCTTCCCCAGGAAGTGCATGAGGCGGCTCAAGGGGTGTGACCGACCTTGAAGGAGTGATTGTACCCCTGTCTGTAGTGACCGCTGTTTGTCCAGCGGAAGCTTCACTATCGCTGGAAGAGTAAGAAACTCCATGCCAAGATATGTCAGCGATTGGACCGGTGTCAGATTTGACTTTGGAAAATTGATGATCCACCCGAAACTCTGGAGAATCTCCAGAGTAACGTTGAGGCTGTGTTGGCATGCCTCTTGAGAGGGTGCCTTGACCAGCAGATCGTCTAAGTAGGGTATCACTGAGTGACCCTGAGAGTGGAGGACCGCAACTACTGTAGCCATGACCTTGGTGAAAACCCTTGGGTCTGTCGCCAGGCCGAACGGCAGTGCCGCGAACTGAAGGTGTTCGTCTCCTATGGCGAAGCGCAGGAAGCGCTGATGCTCTGGAGCAATTGGTACGTGGAGATAAGCATCCTGATATCGATCGATGCTAGGAAATCTCCTTGGAACATTGAGGCGATGACGGAGCGGAGGGATTCCATCAGGAACCGCCTGGTCCTTACGTGTTTGTTGAACAGTTTTAGGTCCAAAACAGGACAGAAGGACCCGTCCTTCTTTGGAACCACAAACAGGTTGGAGTAGAAACCGTGACCCTGTTGCTGAAGAGGAACCGGGACCACCACTCCTTCTGCCTTCAGAATGCCCACCGCCTGCAGCAGAGCCTTGGCTCGCTCGGGAGGCGGAGATGTTCTGAAGAATCGAGTCGGAGGACGAGAGCTGAACTCTATCCTGTAACCGTGAGACAAAATGTCTCTCACCCAACGGTCTTTTACTTGTGGCAACCAGGTGTCGCAAAAGCGGGAGAGCCTGCCACCGACCGAGGATGCGGTGTGAGGAGGCCGTAAGTCATGAGGAAGCCGCCTTGGTAGCGGCGCCTCCGGCGGTCTTTTTAGGGCGTGATTTAGACCGCCACGCGTCGGAGTTCCTCTGATCCTTCTGAGGCCTTTTGGACGAGGAGAATTGGACCTGCCTGCGCCCCGCAAGGACCGAAACCTCGACTGTCCCCTCCTCTGTTGGGGTATGATCGGTTTAGCCTGAGGAAAGGATGTATCCTTTCCCTTGGATTGTTTGATGATTTCATCCAGTCGCTCACCAAACAAGCGGTCGCCAGAGAATGGCAAACTGGTTAGGCACTTTTTGGAAGCAGAATCTGCCTTCCATTCCCGCAACCACAAGGCTCTGCGTATTACCACTGAATTGTCGGACGCAACCGCCTTCCGGCTCGCCGAGTCCAGGACAGCATTAATGGCGTATGACGCAAACGCTGACGTTTGAGATGTTAAAGACGCAGCCTGCGGCGCAGACATACGTGTGACTGCCTCAATTTGCGCTTGAGCCGCTGAGACCGCTTGGAGCGCCCAGACGGCTGCGAAAGCTGGAGCAAAGACACGGCAATAGCTTCATAGATGGATTCCAACCAGAGCTCCATCTGTCTGTCAGTGGCATCTTTGAGTGAAGCCATATCTTCCACTGCAACTAAGGATTTAGCCGCTGGAGATAGGAGGTCCACATTGGAACACTGAACCCAGCCCTTGACAACGTCAAAAGGGAAGGGATAACGTGTATCCTTAAGGCAAAAACGATATCTGGAGAAGCCTGGTGGTTCTGGATTGCCTCCCTGAAGTCAGAGTGATCCAGAAAGCGTACTCAATGTACGCTTGGGGAACCTGAAACGGAACTTCTCCTGCTGAGAAGCTGACTCCTCAGGCGTAGGAGCTGAGGGAGAAATAACCAACATATGATTGATGGACGCCGTAAGATCGTTCACTACGGTGTCACAGTCAGGTGTATCCAGGTAGAGAACGTTCTCAGGATCAGAATCCTGATCAGATACCTCCGCCTTATCATAGAGAGAGTCCCCATGCTGAGACCCTGAATGATGCTGTGACGTCGAGGGATGCTCCCAGCGAGGTCGCTTAGGGGGTCTGGGACTGCGGTCCGAGTCAGACCCCTCACCCTGGGATCCCTGAGACACTCCAGGAGCACCTTGTTGTACCAACTTGGGGGGGGGGGACCAGGGGCAATGAATCAACAGAGCCCATGGTCTGAGGGACCGGTCTGGACTGCAAGGCTTCTAGTATCTTAGCCATAGTCTCAGAAAGTCTGAAGTAGATACTGCAAACTCCGTCCCCACCACCTGGACCATTAGCAGAGACTCCGGCTGAGTAAGTTCCACAAGGGCCGTGCATTGCATACAATTGGGGTCCGTGGAACCTGCCGGCAGTATAGCCGTACATGCTGTACAGGCTGCATAGAAAACCTGTGCTTCTGCACTCTTGTTTTTCACAGACGATATGCTGTTATCTCCCCCGAACAATCAAGGAGGGTATATAGCCAAAGTGCGACCGAACAGTGCAATGTATAGCGTACAAGCATATATCTATATGTGCATTTCGGCACTAGTGGGGTCAGCACCACAGGTGCTGCTTACCGCCCGCACACAGCGGTTGTGTGACCACCCGAATCCCTGCCAGGGTCTTCCCAAACTTGTCTCTTTTCTCAGTCACAGAAAAAACTGACATGAATGGCTGCCGGCGTCCTGTGTAGAGGAGGAGGCCGTGGGCGTGCCCCAGAAAGTGCGGGAATCCGGTTTCACACTGTGTACAGTGAGAGGGGTGGAGTATGCAAAGCATGCTCCATCTCTCAGCGCTGCCGTGCTGCGCAGCGTCACGCCCTTACCCTGACTGGCAGGCCAGTGGGCGGTAACGAAGTGAGAGAAGGCCGCAAAAGCCGGGGACTAGAGTGATAAGCGCGGCCCGGCATATAAGTCCTGGTCGGCGCGGAAGTCCCCGGCGCACCACAAGTCCCAGCCGCGCCTGAGATAAAAATGGCAGCGGCGGTTAGCGCGGCAGTCCCCCAATACTCTAACACACCCAGCACGCTGTAGTGTGCGATGGCACCAGTGCGGGCAGCGCCGCCATCCCTGGCGCACTAACACACCCAGCAGTGCTGCCGTGTGTCTGTGCGCGGTCCCCACGGGGACACAGAGTACCTCAACGTAGCAGGGCCATGTCCCTGAGGATACTCCGCTCCATGTCCAGCAGATTCCCAGGGGCTGTGGATGGAGCACGGCCTCAGTGCCTGGAGACCGATAAGATCCCACTTCACCCAGAGCCCTAAGGGGATGGGGAAGGAAAGCAGCATGTGGGCTCCAGCCTCCGTACCCGCAATGGGTACCTCAACCTTAACAAACACCGCCGACAAAAGTGGGGTGAGAAGGGAGCATGCTGGGGGCCCTAGTATGGGCCCTCTTTTCTTCCATCCGACATAGTCAGCAGCTGCTGCTGACTAAACAGTGGAGCTATGCGTGGATGTCTGACCTCCTTCGCACAAAGCATGAAAACTGAGGAGCCCGTGATCCCACGGGGGGTGTATAGGCAGAAGGGGAGGGGCCTTACACTTTTGAGTGTAATACTTTGTGTGGCCTCCGGAGGCAGTAGCTATACACCCAATTGTCTGGGTCTCCCAATAGAGCGACAAAGAAATCCTTTATTTTAAATAAAACCAACAAGCCTCGTTCACCATTTTATTAACCCCTCCCGCACCAAAGCTCCGGCGTAATCCACACAGCTCCGGCATAATCCACAGGTCCGGCTCCTGCGTCCTGCACTGCTGACATCCAGCCACAATGTGTCACAGACACAGGCTGAATGCAGCAGACAGCAGAGGTAATTACCGGTCATTTCCCACGGCCGGTAATGTGAACTCACTGCCGACCGTGGGAAATGCAGCGATCTGTCATCTATCTATCCCTCTATCTATCCCTCTATATATTCTTCTGTCTCTTTATCTATCTATCTATCTATCTACTATCTCAGAATTAAATGACTTTTTTTTTTCAATGTGCTTTATTGCATTGAATGCAATAAAGCACATCCCAACCCGCACGCGGCAAAACCGCGAATAATACCGCGGTAAGACCGCAGCAAACCGCATGCGGTTTTCGGGTGCGGTTTCCCGCGGTTTTTTACCGCGGGTGCGGTAATCTTTGAGAGCATGTGGAATTTTCTCAAGGAAATTTCATTTCCCAGTGCGCACAGAGACTAAGGATGAAAGGGTTGCAGAACAGTCAGGAGAAACAAGAAGAATTTGGTCGTCCTGCCACATCTTCACCCTCATCATCAACTGATGAAGAATTTAATTTCGAAAAATATTTGGATCACAAGGACCGTGCAAAGCGTTCCCGCATAGAAGAGTCATCCCCATCAAGGAACACAGCCAGTACATTTCAGCAGAATTTTTCATGTGCACTAAAAGAAATTGAGAAATTTGACCGTTCATCAAAAATAACGGTGCAACAAGCGATTCCTCTGTATCCTGACATTGTCAGAGATGTTGCCCGAGTGGTCACTGCTTTGCCACCAACACAAGTTAGTGTAGAGAGGTTGTTCTCTGCTCTCAAAATAATTAGATCAGATTTGAGGGCATCCATGAAGGAGGATCTGACAGAGGCAATACTTTTTCTGAGGACAAATTTATAGATTTCTTCTTATTAACTGCATAAAAGTGTTTATTGCATATTTACTTACAGTTTAGAAAAGTTTATAAAAGTTATTTGCTATATTCTAATTGTATTCTAATAAATGTAGTTTTTGCTCTAAGTGGTCTGATTACTCATATGTTGGTGAGAAACTGAATAAGCACGATGTTAATATTTTACAACAGTAAATTTGTTGTTATGAATTGGCCATTTATGAAGGAGCCGGAGTCGGAGCCGGAGTCGGAACCTGATAAAATCCAGAAGTCGGAGTCGCAACTGTGGCTTACCGACTCCACACCCCTGCAGATGATACTAAGATAGATGTTTTTGGTAAAGTACATCATTCTGTTTACTGAAAACAGAATGAGGCCTACAAATAATAGAACATAGCACCAACAGTCTCCACAGTGTCCTCAGTAAAGTGGCAGCAGAGATTGCAGAGTGCGTATGCACAGATACTGACCCCATTTCAAACTGGAAAAATAATACTGTGCATGTGCCGGGATAGTGTTAATTGCAGCAGCAGAGGAGAGAAATCATTACTGAAGGCCTGACCCAGATGCATGCGCCACGCAACCAATGCACTCATTTTGGGACCTTTGATAAATGTTTTTTTCTACAATCAAAGATCCATTCTCTAAACTAACGGTATTATTTGATTCAGCGTCCTAGCGCCAGTATGGCAGTGTCTGCACTTTATATATGAAAATCCTGCTGGTTGTGGACAGATGAGACCAAGATAGAGCTTTTTTTAGAAAAGCACATCATTCTACTTTTACCGAAAACAGGATGAGGCCTACAAAAGACAAGAACATAAGACATACAGTCACATATGGTGGAAGTTCAAAAATGTTTTGGGGTTGTTTTGCTGCCTCTGGCACTTGTGTCTTTACTGTGTGCAAGGCCTCATGAAATCTGATGATTGCCAAAGCATTGTCGCGATGTAGTTCCCAGTGTCAGAAAGTTGGGATTGCGTGCTACTTCATGGGTCTTCCAGCAGAAAAATAGACCCAAACATACTTCAAAAAGCCCCTAGAAATGAATGGATCAAAGCTCTGTAGAGTTCTGAAGTGACAGCAATGAGTTTGGATCTAAATCCCATTGACACGTGTAGAGAGATCATAACACTGCTGTTGTGAGAAGACGCCTCCAAACATGAGACCTGGAGCAGTTCATAAAGAGGAGTCCAAAATTCCAATTGTAAGAAACTTGTGGACGGTTCTAGGAGGCGATTGATTGCAATTATTTACTCCAAAGGATGTGCAACCAAATATTTAGTTGAAGGTGCCAACAATTTTGTCTGGCCCACTTTTGGAGCTTTTATGTGAAATTACTACCAATTTGCCTTTTTTTCACTTTTTTTTGGTCCAATATACACAAAGGAAATTAACGTGTATAATAGAACAGGTGTAATTGCAATAATTTTCTAGCAAAGAGACATCATTTTCTGGAACAATTTCAAGGGTGCCAACACTTTCGGCCATGACTGCATGAGGAGTACAAACATAGATCCGCTGAATGATCAGGCATTGCTGCTGTGCCAATCTGATTAGAAATAGGACAAGAGTTGTAACATGCAGCCAAAGCCTAATGTCAGATCAGAAGACCCTTTTTAAGACTTTGTTCACACTTTACGTTTTTGCTGCAGCCAAAATCTGCTTTCATGGAAGTAAAAAAAAGCTGCTTACAAAAAGCAAGTTCTGTGTTTTTTGGTTTTTTTTTTGCAGATATGGCTCATTTATTTACAGCATGTTTAATAAAGTTTCATCTAAGAAAAAAAACAGCGGCTACATTTTTTTGGAACTCTCTCAATGCCTTCTAAGGTAAAAAAAAAAAAAAAGGTTGCAAAAACGCTGAAAGAGTTAGCATAGTGCAGTTTTCAAAAACAGCAGTCTTCCATTTCAGTCACAAATGAAAAAGCAATCATACAGATTTTTGAAATCTCAGATTTGCTAATATTGTAAAAAAAAAAAAAAATAATAATAATATATGCTGCAAAAATGCAAAATATGTGAACAAGGCCTTAGGGCCCCGTCACACACAACGAGATCACTAATGAGATTGTTGCTGAGTCAGATTCTGTGACGCAGCAATGATCTCAGCAGCGATCTTGTTGTGTGACACCTACCAGTGATCAGGCCCCTGTTGTGAGATCGCTAGTCATTGCCGAATGGTCCAGACCATTTTCTTCAAAGGCGATGTCCTGCTGGGCAAGACGCATCGCTGTGTTTGACGCCTACCAACGACCTCCTAACACGGTCCCAACGCCTGCAGAGATCGTTATACAGGTTGCTGATCGTTACTGCATCGTTGGTAAGGTCTGACTGTGTGACATCTCACCAGCGACCTCCCAGCGACTTACCAGCGATCCTTATCAGGTCGTATAGTTATCAGGATCGCTGGTAAGGGTACCGTCACACTTTTGCGACGCTCCAGCGATCCCACCAGCGAGCTGACCTAGTCAGGATCGTTGGTGCGTCGCCAGATGGTTGCTGGTGAGCTGTCAATCAGGCAGATCTCACCAGTGACCAGCCCCCAGCGACGCGTAGAACCGATGCTGCGCTTGGTACCTAAGGTAAATATCGGGTAACCAAGCAAACCACTTCGTTTGGTTACCCGATATTTACCTTGGATACCAGCGCACACCGCTTAGCGCTGGATCCCTGCACTCCTAGCCACAGTACACATCGGGTTAATAAGCAAACCGCTGTGCTTATTTACCCAATGTGTACTCCGGCTACATGTGCAGGGAGTCGACACTGGCAGCCTGAGAGCGGCAGATGCTAGTAACCAAGCAAAGGGCTTCGCTTGGTTACCCAATATTTACCTTGGTTACAGCTTACCGCAGGCTGCCAGAAGCCGGCTCCCTGCACTTTCAGTTCGTTGCTCTTTCGCTGTCAAACACAATGATCTGTGCTTCACAGCGGGAGAGCAACGTCCAAAAAATTAACCAGCACTGTGTATAACGAGCAGCGATTTCACAGCAGGGGCCAGATCGCTGCTCAGTGTCACACACAGCGAGATCGCTAATGAGGTCACTGCTGCGTCACAAAAACCGTGACTCAGCAGCGATCTCGCTAGCGATCTTGCTATGTGAGAAGTACCTCTAAGTCGTTGTGTGTGACTGGTCCTTAAGAGTACAAGCCCTCATCTTTTGAGCAGGTCACCAGCACTGTTGCTTGAAAAACTACTAGAAGTTTCTTCATTGTTTACTGAAATTTGAAGTGGTCCCGTCACCTGGTTTTCCCCATATAAAGTAAGGCCACCACCTGCATGCCCTTATATACAGCATACTGGAATGATATGTACCCATGTCGATTTGCATACAGAAAAAAGACCTTTTCTTATACTCACCTCTACTTGTGGTCCGGTCAGATGGGGGGCCTCACTGGTATTGATCCCTTCTTGCTTCGTGAGGATGACGGTTCTTATGACATCCTCACAGTCTCCCCCGATATCGCTCCTGCACAGGTGCACTTCTCTCTACACTTACGAGGGCAGATCCAAGAATCACAGTAGTACACATAAGCAGGCCTTCTTTGGCCTTTCCCAGAGCCTGCGCATTTCAGTACTTAGCTCAGCCCTTGGAGCTGTGCGACTACGCAGAAGCGTGATGGGGGAAGACTGATGATGATGTAGGACACGAAGCAGGGAAGAAGGACAGGCTTGGATCAACACCAGCAACACCCATCACACTGGACCGCCCTATTGGACAATATGGCCTTTTTTTTTTAACCCCTTAACGACCCATGACATACTGGGTACGTCATGGATTGTGTGCAGTTAATCCCCGCCCCCTGCCGTGGGCAGGCAGCAGCGATCCGCGCACATATCAGCTGTTTTCAACAGCTGACATGTGTGCCTGCTAGTCGCGGGTGGAATCGCTTCCACCCGCGGCCATTAACCCCTTACATCTCGCTGACAAAATCTGGCAGCGAGAGGTATATGCGCACCGCCATGACAGTGACTTACCCCGCCCCCATCCGGAAGTCACGTGACATGATCACGTGACTTTCGGTGATTGCCATGGTAGCACAGGGTCATGTGATGACTCCTGTGGCTAACATGAGTCACTTCCTCTCAATGCCGGAATACAGCCGGCATTGAAAGTAAAGCACCAAATCTGCAGTTTACAGCTGTGTAGCTGAGATCAGCAGATAGTTCAGAGCGATCAGATTGCTGATCTATATAGCCCCCTAGGGGGACTAGTAAAATAAAAAAAAAAGGTTAAAAAAAAGTTTTAAAAAATAAAAAAAAATAAAACCTAAAAGTTCAAATCACCCCCCTTTCACCCCATTGAAAATTAAAGGGTTAAAAAATAAAAAATATACACATTTGGTATCGCCGCGTTCAGAAATGCCCGATCAAAAATATAAAATCAATTAATCTGATCAGTTAACGGCGTAGCGGCAAAAAAATTCCAAACGCCAGAATTACATTTTTTGGTCGCCGCAATTTTGCGCAAAATGCAATAACAGGCGATCAAAACGTAGCATCTGCGCAAAAATGGTACCGTTAAGAGACGTCAGCTCGAGACGCAAAAAATAAGCCGTCACTGTGCCTCAGATCCCAAAAAATGAGAACGCTACAAGTTTTGGAAAATGGCGCAAAACGTGCGCCACTTTTTTTGGACAAGCTTGTGAAAAAAATGTAACTCCTTAAATACAAGTAAACCTATTCATGTTTGGTGTCTACAAACTTGCACTGACCACAGGCATCACATAGATACATCAGTTTTACCATATAGTGAACATGGTGAATAAAATATCCCAAACACTATTGTACGATCACACTTTTTTTGCAATTTTTCCGCACTTGGAATTTTTTTGCCATTTTCCAGTACACTATATGGTAAAACGTATGGTTTCATTTAAAAGTACAACTCGTCCCGCAAAAAACAAGCCCTTACATGGCAAGATTGATGGAAAAATAAAAACGTTACGGCTCTCGGAAGAAGGGGAGCAAAAAACAAAAACGCAAAAACGGAAAGTGCCCGGGGGCTGAAAGGGTTAAAAAAAATGCAAGTTACCTTTGAAGAAAAAAAAAAAAAGATAAAGACGATCCAGGAACAGTAATACTGGTGTTCGAGACGTCACAGCGCATGACCTAATTTTTTTTGTAAAAGAAAATAAGGTTATTTGACAATGTTGACCGCTCTCCTTTTGAAAAACTTGGTCACTCTGCATGCCTGAAAAATACGAGGTGTGTATGCACTTTAACCTTTTATGTGGCACAATACACAGCAAATAAAAATAAGACGGAGGTAAGTACTGCATTCTGATCATATTACTAAGATTCCTAGTATGGTCGGACAGCCCAGGATATATTGAAAAACTCCAGGACTTACTGATCAAATGCTCTACAAAAGAAAAACAATTGACCAGCACCTCCTAAGTGCATGTGCGAACGTTGCGTTCTGTACCTTGCAGAAATTAATGCATTCTCTGGCCGAATTTGGCAATGTCAAATTTGGCTTTGACCACAAAAACACTTGAAATCGCATGTGTTTTGAGTACGTTTTGATTGCGTTTTGGTGCGTTTTTCTTGCTTTTTGGTAGTTGCGTTTCCAATACATTGTCATGATAGAATAAAGCTTCCAGAAATAAAAAACAAACACTTCTACTGATGTCATTTCATGCTACCAAACATTCATTACATTCTGTTGAATAGGTAGAATCTCTTAGAAAATGTCTTTGCAAAATGGAACACTTAGTTGAGGATGTGATGTGATCAGGGAAGCCCTTGAGCTCACTACCAGCCAAAAACGGATGCGTTTTTGTTGACAAATATACATGCAGATTGCATGAAAAATGCATGTAAAACGCTAGGATTTTGATTTAGGATGCGTTTTGATAATTCTCATTGACATCAATGTTAGCAAAACGCTGTCAAAACAATTGACATGTTTCTTTTTCAAACGCAGAGATTTTGACAAAATTTTGTCACAAAAAACGTAGCTTTTTTTGAACGCGTAGTGCGCAAAAAATATGCCTATATCCCATAGACTTTGCTTGGAAATCAAAACGCATGGATTTTGGCATTAAAACGCTGCAGTTCAAAATGCTGCGGAAACGCATGAAAAAAACGCAACGTGCGCACATGGCCTAATAGTCACAGTAGCTTGCACATATTCACACTTGCTTCATTCTATTATATACAAACCAAAGATAGCAGAAACTCATTCTCTAGTTTGACCAAATCCCTGTTACAGCATATGCTCTATGCCGAAATAGATATTTGCCAGATATACCGTAAATGACAGTGAATAAAAGGAAAAAAAAATATCAAAGTGTAAAATCCCACTAGAAGATTTAAAGTAAAATAAATATAGAAGCCACCTATGAACACGAGCCTGACGGAGCATTGTACACATCACATTGACATACGAAGGAGCAGACACTGCGCAGTTATAGAAAGTAAGGAAAAGTAACATTTCACACTTCAGGCATGGGTGTATGTGCACACTTTGAAGATTATATTTTAAAACTCCTTAAAAACTGAGTTCTGCTTCAAAAACTCAACAAAAAGTAGCCACGCTTCCTTCAAAATTGCAAATGTGTGACAAAACTTGTAAATGGCCCAAGGACTGAACAAAATCAGTGCTTATTTCTATTGCAAAGAAGGGCGATGCTGGTGACTGTGGAAACTCACTATTGTGCTGATGCCGCATGCCAGCTAAATACTACTGAAGATCCTACAAAGATGGCTCCAGCCTCACTGTGACAAAGATCTGCCAGAAGAAGGCCAGGGCCACACGGGGATTACTGCAATGCCCTCGCATGACACTCGGCTCACGCTGGCAGTACAGCAGAGCAGAGTGTCATGCGAGTGTCCCTGCGAATGAGGTCCGATCGTGTGAGTGGACCTCGGTTGCATGGGACAGGCCGGCGCTGAGGAGGGGAGGGCCGGCGCTGAGGAGGGGAGGGCCGGCGCTGAGGAGGGGAGGGCCGGCGCTGAGGAGGGGAGGGCCGGCGCTGAGGAGGGGAGGGCCGGCGCTGAGGAGGGGAGGGCCGGCGCTGAGGAGGGGAGGGCCGGCGCTGAGGAGGGGAGGGCCGGCGCTGAGGAGGGGAGGGCCGGCGCTGAGGAGGGGAGCGCCGGCGCTGAGGAGGGGAGCGCCGGCGCTGAGGAGGGGAGCGCCGGCGCTGAGGAGGGGAGCGCCGGCGCTGAGGAGGGGAGCGCCGGCGCTGAGGAGGGGAGGGCCGGCGCTGAGGAGGGGAGGGCCGGCGCTGAGGAGGGGAGGGCCGGCGCGGAGGAGGGGAGGGCCGGCGCGGAGGAGGGGAGGGCCGGCGCGGAGGAGGGCCGGGCCGGCGCGGAGGAGGGGCGATAGGGATTTCTCTCTCTCTCTCCTCCGTTACCGGCTATTGCCATTCTCACCCTGCACTCACAAGTACACCGGTATAATGAGAGTGCAGTGCGATCCTTCTCTCGCCCCATAGACTTGAATGGGTGCGAGAGAAACCAGGAACGCATTACACTCGCAGCATGCTGCGATTTTTTTCAGCCCTAATCGGACCAAGAAAATAATCGCTCATGCGTGCTGACGCACAGGCTAATATTGGTCCAAGTGGAATGCAATTTTTTAAATCGCACTCAACTCGCACCGATTTTCATGCCATGTGGCTTACCCCGAACAAAGGGGATTCAGAAAAGGCAGAAAGGAACAAGAGATGTAACTGCTAACATTAGGTGGATGATGGAAAAGGCCAAAAAATATAACAGATATATTTTTGCTTCAACTACATAAAAGCCTTTGTGTTGATCACCAGAAACTTTGCAATACTATGAAGGCTATGGGTGAGCCGAACTATCCAATCAGCATGATCAGGAGCATTTCCATCAACCAAGAAGCAAGAGTATGAACGGAACAAGGCAACATGGCAGACAATAAATAAGCATAAATATAGATAGGGGGAGGAAAAACAGGCAGGGGGGCAGGAATCACTATCAAATCCCACCCCAGCTATTAACAGCTGCAGTCAATCAAAAAACTGCTCATTTCACTATCTTAACTTGCTTGTGTCTCAAAACCTATACATCCGATCTCACCACTAAAGGTATGTATAGAATCAGCATAATAGCGGTAGTATAGCACTGGCTGTAGGTTATATAGGAAAATCCTGGTGATTGGTGCACTTTAGATACGCAGATGACACATTGAGAACAAGAAGCATAGATGGAATGAAGGAATCATTCCGGAGTGTCAAGATGGAAAGCTCAAACATGGGACTGCTCCTCAATACGAAGACGACACAGATATCGACTACTGCCAGGTACAACCGGGACACATTTGAGATTCCGGCAGCTAAATAGGAAAGGGTTCTTCACAGTTAGAGCGGTTAGACTGTGGAATACACTACCACAAGAGGTAGTAATGGCAGACACTATAACAGCTTTCAAAAAAGGGCTGGATGATTTCCTCAGTGCACAACATTGTTGGTTATAAATGACTTAGTGACCAAATGTAGAACTGGTGGAGGAAGGTTGAACTAGATGGACCTAGGTCTTTTTTCAACCTTAGTAACTATGTAACTATGAGAAGGACAGTGACAAACTGGAAGTTGTAAAGGACTTTAACCCTTTCACGACCGGCCGATTTTTCGCTTTCCGTTTTTTTTTTTCGCCATTCTTTTTCTGAGAGACGTAACTTTTTTATTTTTCAGTCAATATGGTCATGTGAGGGCTCATTTTTTGCGGAACGATCTGTACTTTTAAATGAAACCATCAGTTTTACCATATTGTGTACTAGAAAATGGCAAAAAAATTCCAAATGCTGAAAAATTGCAAAAAAAGTGCGATAGCACTATGGTTTTTGAGATATTTTATTCACTGTGTTCACTATATGGTAAAACTGATGTGTGGGTGTGATGCCTCAGGTCAGTGCGAGTTCGTAGACACCAAACATGTATAGGTTTACTTTTATATAAGGGGTTAAAAAAAAATCGGAAGTTTGTCCGAAAAAAGTGGCGCACGTTTTACGCCATATTCCGTGACCCGTAGCGTTCTCATTTTTCGGGATCTTAGGCTCAATGACGGCTTATTTTTTGCGTCTCGAGCTGACGTTTTTAACGGTACCATTTTTGTGCAGATGCTACGTTTTGATCGCCTCTTATTGCATTTTGCGCAAAAGTTGTGGCGACAAAAAAACGTCGTTTTGGCGTTTGGAATTTTTTTGCCGCTACGCCGTTTACTGATCAGATTAATTGATTTTATATTTTGATAGATCGGGCGTTTCTGAACGCGGCGATACCAAATGTGTGTATATTTTTTATTTTTTTAACCCTTTAATTTTCAATGGGGCGAATGGGGGGTGATTTGAACTTTTAGGTTTTTTTGTTTTTTTTTAATTTTTTAAAACTTATTTTTTTACTTTTTTTTTTATTTTACTAGTCCCCCTAGGGGGCTATTGCGATCAGCATTCCGATCGCTCTGCAGTATCTGCTGATCACAGCTGGAAGGCTGTAAACAGCAGATACGCTGTCTTTCTCTTTTGCTGTGCCCCGGGCACAGCGAAAGTGAAACCAATTCATGTGTAGTACAGGAGTCATCACATGACCCTGTACTACCATGACAACTATCGGGAGTCACGTGATCGCGTCACGTGACTTCCGGTTTCGGCGGTAAGTAAAACTTTACCGCGATTGCGCTTATAATGGCGCTGTCATGTATTGACAGCGCCATATAAGGGGTTAATCGGCACGAGCAGATAACGATTCTGCTCGTGCCTAGCAGGCACACATCTCAGCTGTGAAAATCAGCTGAGATGTGTGCCGATCGCGGCATGCTGCCGCCGGAGGACCGCGGGCAGTAAGATTATGTCATTTAGGACGTAATTTTACGGCCCGCGGTCGTTAAGGGGTTAACCTACTCTGATCAATGATCACAAGATGCAGCGATGACAACGGACATCAATAAGAGAATAGTTATGGGCAAATCAGCAGTGAAGTCACTGGACAAGGTCCTCAAATCGAGGAACATTTCACGGTTTGTACATAGTCTGGTCTTCTATGTGGTAACAAACTGATGCGAAACTTGGACGATAAACAAGACAGAAGAATCAACGCCTTTGAAATGAGGTGTTGGAGAAGGATGTTATCAATACCACGAATGGCAAGAAAAACAAAAACAAATCAACCCAGACATGTCACTCAGAGCAAGGATCACCAAGCTATGACTTGCCTAGTTTGGACACACCATATGACGACAGCAATCACTAGAGAAGGACATCATGGTCTCAAGAATAGAAGGAACAAGGCGAAGAAGAAGAAGACCAGCAGCCTGATGGCTCATACTACCAAGACAGTGGTACACAAGACCCTGGTGCACCTACCTCGGCTGCATAAATTCAATCTTCCTACAGAGCGCTCATCCATCAAGTCACTATGGCTCGAGAGCGAGCTGAAGGCCATTATATAATAAGAGGGTGAAATCCACAGAAAATCAGGCTGAATTTGCCACATATTCATCACAAGATAAATGGTGAATAGTTTTAAACTCAATGGAGGTTCCCAAAAAAAGAAAATATATATTAAGGAGTCTGATTACTCGCTGATCAGAGGGAGAAAAATGTAACATAGTATTCTCCATCACTGATGAGCCAAGGAAAAGGCGGAAACATGGCTATTGTGGCTACATGGTAAGTTACAAAGTACGGGGACATTTTACAATATACAGCTTATTAATGGAATGAAACATAGTAAGAGAAGATGGTCCCATAAATACTCTGCTGTCAGATATGTCTGTAATATAGAATATATATTACTCCATAGGGAGGTACAGGATCTGCTGTGCCACAAATCTATGAGAAGTCGCACGCTGTGTGAGCAATATGTATCATTACATTATGTCATGGCGATCATTTCCATCACCCATGAAAAAGTATACAATGTAGCAAAGATGAGAGGTGTTAAATACCACAACAGATAAATACTACCGCGCTACCTTATGGGGAGAGAGTTTACATACATCTCTGTTTCTGGAGCGCTAGTGTCCAATTAACTTAAATACCACAATAGTATTAAAATACATTCATGTATATCATACACAATTATTAACACCTTTAATGAACATATAATTCTGTGTCACAACTGCCTCCGAGGAAACAATGTAGTAAGAGACAGGTGATTTTCAGCGGGCGTTCATTTTTGTAGCTCCTCCATGTGGTAAGCAAGGAGTCCACCATATCGGAAGAGGCCAATGTATTCACATATGTACACAAAGTTACCTCCAAAGCGGGTCAGAGTGCGGTGAAAGGACGGAATCAGAAGTGTACATGGTGGGAATTTGCTCTTATTGTAAAGCATTGCTCTTAAACCAAGTTATACATTTTTAGAAAGCTTTGTCTTGCAAAACGCTCTCAAACCAAGTTACTCTTAATCCAAGGTTCCACTGTATGTCAATTAGTAGCTGGGGAGGTGAGCGGAGTAAAGAATGCAAATGTGAATATCATCCAACTTTTCCTGTATGGCAGAGTTCTTGCTGGCCGCAGGCAAGTTCTACAATGCGCATACCAGTGACAGACCAACGAAATCAGCATGTCTATCACTACAGTACACTGCCCCCAGAGAAGACCAAAGTCTATACTTTTATATCACAGTTATATTCTTGTACATATAGGCAGTATTATAGTGGTTCTATTCTTGTACATATTGGCAGTATTATAGCAGTTATATTCTTGTACATATAGGCAGTATTATAGTGGTTCTATTCTTGTACATATTGGCAGTATTATAGCAGTTATATTCTTGTACTTTGGGGGGTAGTATTATAGTAGTATATTCTTGTATATAGGGGGCAGTATTATAGTAGTTATATTCTTGTATATAGGGGGCAGTATTATAGTAGTTATATTCTTGTATATAGGGGGCAGTATTATAGTAGTTATATTCTTGTATATAGGGGGCAGTATTATAGTAGTTATATTCTTGTATATAGGGGGCAGTATTATAGTAGTTATATTCTTGTATATAGGGGGCAGTATTATAGTAGTATATTCTTGTATATAGGGGGCAGTATTATAGTAGTATATTCTTGTATATAGGGGGCAGTATTATAGTAGTTATATTCTTGTATATAGGGGGCAGTATTATAGTAGTTATATTCTTGTATATAGGGGGCAGTATTATAGTAGTTATATTCTTGTATATAGGGGGCAGTATTATAGTAGTTATATTCTTGTATATAGGGGGCAGTATTATAGTAGTTATATTCTTGTATATAGGGGGCAGTATTATAGTAGTTATATTCTTGTACATAGGGGCAGTATTATAGTAGTTATATTCTTGTACATAGGGGCAGTATTATAGTAGTTATAGTCTTGTACATAGGGGCAGTATTATAGTAGTTATATTCTTGTACATAGGGGCAGTATTATAGTAGTTATATTCTTGTACATAGGGGCAGTATTATAGTAGTTATAGTCTTGTACATAGGGGCAGTATTATAGTAGTTATATTCTTGTATAAAGGGGGCAGTATTATAGTAGTATATTCTTGTATATAAGGGCAGTATTATAGTAGTTATATTCTTGTATATAGGGGGCAGTATTATAGTAGTATTCTTGTATATAGGGGGCAGTATTATAGTAGTTATATTCTTGTATATAGGGGCAGTATTATAGTAGTATATTCTTGTATATAGGGGGCAGTATTATAGTAGTATATTCTTGTACTTAGGGGGTAGTATTATAGTAGTTATATGCTTGTATATAGGGGGCAGTATTATAGTAGTATATTCTTGTACTTAGGGGGCAGTATTATAGCAGTTATATTCTTGTACTTCGGGGGGTAGTATTATAGTAGTATATTCTTGTATATAGGGGCAGTATTATAGTAGTATATTCTTGTATATAGGGGGCAGTATTATAGTAGGATATTCTTGTACTTAGGGGATAGTATTATAGTAGGATATTCTTGTATATAGGGGGTAGTATTATAGTAGTTCTATTCTTGTACATATTGGCAGTATTATAGTACTATATTCTTGTACATATTGGCAGTATTATAGTACTATATTCTTGTACATATTGGCAGTATTATAGTACTATATTCTTGTACATATTGGCAGTATTATAGTACTATATTCTTGTACATATTGGCAGTATTATAGTACTATATTCTTGTACTGGGGGGGGTAGTATTTTAGTAGTTATATTCTTGTATATATTGGCATTATTATAGTAATATATTCTTCTACTTAGGGGGGGTAGAATTATAGTAGTTATATTCTTGTACATAGGGGCAGTATTATAGCAGTTATATTCTTGTACATAGGGGCAGTATTATAGCAGCCATATTCTTGTACATGGGGCAGTATTATAGTAGTTGTATTCTTGTACATAGGGGCAGTATTATAGCAGTCATATTCTTGTACATGGGGCAGTATTATAGCTGTTATATTCTTGTACATGGGGCAGTATTATAGCCGTTATATTCTTGTACATGGGGCAGTATTATAGCAGTTATATTCTTGTACACGGGGCAGTATTAGAGTAGTTATATTCTTGTACATAGGAGCAGTACAATAGCAGTTATGCTCTTGTACACAGGGGGCAGTATTAGTTATATTTTTGTTCAAAGGGAGCACCATTATAGTAGTTATATTCTTGTACATATTATATGTGATACATAGAAAGCAGTATTATAGTAGTTATCTTGTACATGGAGGCAGTATTATAGTACTTCTACTCTTGTACTTAAAGGGGCAGTATTATAGTACTTATATTCTTGTACATAAGGGCAGTATTAGTTATATTTTTGTACATAGAGAGCAGTAATATTGTAGTTAAATTTGAGTACATAGTGGACAGTATAATAATTATATTCCTGTACATAAGGAGCAGTATAGTAGTAGTAATATTTTTGTACATAAGGGGCAGCATTATAGTTCTGAATTAGTAAATTGTATTACACAAAAACACACCTAATTTTGTGACAATGAGCTCAAGAGATAGAAAGAGGCCAAATATCAATGCAGCTTTTTGGCCCTCAGTTTAGTGACCTAAGCTAAAGACGTCAGTGGTGTCAGCTTGTTTGCCAGGGAAGTGCTGCCTGACAACCCAATATAAAAGGTTCCAGTCTATCTCTCATGACTCAGCTGTTCAGTTCAAAGGTGGATTGGCACTGTGCTGCCAGGGGGGAAATCTGCAGCCTGGCAGCAACAATGACACTGTGACAGGCTGCACAGTAAGATATTACTAAACTACACTGATATGGAGAAGCCCTTACAAATAACCATCTGTAACTGGACACTGGATGAGCTGTATCCTCCCTAAATTTGTCAAATTTTTCCGCTTATACGAGGTTTAATATCTATACATTTTTATATGAAGCGCTGTATGAGACGGTTGTCCCTCAGTACAATGCTGTCTGGAGCCTCCCTTAAAGTAGGGAAACCCCCAAAATATGAGGCATGTAGACAGGGGCAGTAAAGGTCCCAAGCAGCTTGAGTCATGACCATCTACATACACCTAGGATTTATAAACAGTGGCACATTTGTCCCTAAACCAAGAGATGCACCATGTGTAAGTTAAAGGGAATCGGTCACCACCTCTTTAGTACAGCAGCATGACAGTGGTAGAAAACCTGATTCCACCAATGTGTAATTTACTGAACTGATTGCTGTAGTTTTGAGAAAATTATATAGACAATACTAAGGACCAGGGGGCATACACTGCGAATGGAAGAAAAGCGATTCCGGCAGCTAAATAGGAAAGGGTTCTTTACAGTTAGAGCAGTCAGACTGTGGAATGCCGACCACAAGAGGTAGTAATGGCAGATACTATAACAGCTTTTATATCAGGGCTGGATGATTTCCTCAGTACTCATAACATTGTTGGTTATAAGCGACTTAGTGACCAAATGTAGAACTGGTGGAGGAGGTTGAACCAGATGGACCTAGGTCTTTTTTCAAACTAAGTAACTATGTACTGTATATCTGCTAAAGATCTACTAGATCTCTAAATGCTGAGCGCTGTATAACCCCACCCACACCACTGATTGGCAGTTCTCTGTGTACACAGTGGTGGCGGCAGGATTACACAGAGCTCACACCGCCCACACCAATGATTAGCAGTTGTGTGTACGCAGTGCATAGGCAGAAAACGTCCAATCAGTGATGGCAGCAGGATTATACAGGGCTCACACCACTGATTGGCAGTTCAGTGTTCACTGTCCATAGGCAGAATGCTGCCAATCAGTGGTGGCGGCAGGGTTATACAGAGCTCATGAATATGGAGGACTACATGGCATCAGGTTTACTAGTCCTCAAGTGACTCTCCAGCTGGTAAAATAGGGATAGTGTCAAAATTATAGCAAACAGCGCTCTCTTCCGCTAGCCTGGCTATTTATTAGAAAAACCACATGGGCCAGGGCTTCTTTCCTGTGGGCAGAACACTACTCAGACAACATGGTGAGGGTACCACACTCCAGTACGAGTTTATTGGGTCACCAACAGACAAGAGAATGTAGTACATTCCCAGCAAAGACACAAGATGGTGCAAGTGACAGTCTCATCATTCTGCTGGCTCGCCAGGGATTAGAACCTCTGCGACTTGCACCATCAATGGCCACTACCTCAGCCAAGCCAACAGAGCACGGCGAGGTACGTAGCTAGGTGGCCGGATTGTCCCAAACAAGGTTATCCAAACAATTTTGTGGGCTCACTGTTGGGCAGTGGATCAGTTCTGAGTCTGACTAGCTAGAACCATGGTCCCTAGGCTGAAGTCCTGTAGACTCTCACCGGTAACTGAAGCAGGCACCTTTTTATATCCTTCAGCCACCATTTCAGGGCATTGTGTCCCACAGGATTGGAGGAGGGGGGAGATAAACATGGCTGTTCCTTTATTGTTCGCTAGTTCAATTAGACTGCATAATTGTCCTGCAAATGATGCAAACTTGTACACCGCAGGGGGCTGATGCAATCCGTAATCAGCATGCATTCCTCTGCAAATCAGCATAGAAAATGACAGATTCCCTTAGGAGAAACCATTTTGTTTTCCTCTAGCAGATTAACAATTATATATTTGAGGGAATCCTGCAACATCTCCACAGGAAAAAACATTTCCACAGTTCTCAGAAATCAGTGGACTATCCACGCATATGTTGGTCCTCTAGTTAGTGACTCTCTATTAAAAGAAGGAAAAAAAAAAACAGTTCTCTGCTATCGATAATGCGTAAGCTTTGTGAACAGTTTAGGCTACAAACACACATCCGGCTTTTCTGCCGTTTGTCGGATCCGGCGCGCTCCCGTACAGTCTATACAGTACAGTAGTGGCTGCGTGACAAGCTCTGGTCACGTGCTGTCATGTGACCGGAGCATGTGACCAGGAAGTTGCAGCGCAGCCACTGTAATGTATAGACTGTACGTGAGCGCGCCGGATCCGACAAATGGCAGATAAGCCGGATGTGTGTTCGTAGCCTAACCCGAATAGCTCCTTATGGGGGGTAGCCAAGCTAAAATATTTTAGTGAATTGAGCTTAAATTAGTAAATTATGTAAGAAAAATAACTAATGTCTGAGAAGTGCTCTGGTGTCAGAGCCAAGCAGGCCCTTGTCCGGTTGGCGTCAGACACAAAATAGCATTTCCAGTGTTTTGCACGTGACCAGAGTTCTGTGTAATGGGAGTTCAGTTTGCTAATTTCAGCAGCTAAGCCAGTCCCCTTCTGTCACAGCCATGCCAAGACAGAAGGGGGATGGTTTAACTATTGAAATTAGCAGTCAGATCTGGTCCTGTGCCAACACAGAAAACACTGCCCTGCGTCAGGCAGAAACCAGAAAACTTGACAGTTCAGCTGAGGAATTGGCACCCATTAGATGTAAAGTTTTACTTTAGTAAATTAGTCAATTATGCAAATTAATGTAACTACTTTTGAAAAAAAACTGGAAACCCCCTTTAAAAAGTAGGGCTTCCAAAACCAGATAAGCCCTCTAATTAAGTTTGCTTACCCAGATGGCAGCTGGAGGGTGACGGCTAGCCTCCACCCAGGGCAGGAATTCACAGACAAGTACTTACAAATTCTACCATTTACAAGCCTCCTCGGTGCTTTCGCCACACAAAATTATGTAACGTGTGGATTTTTACTTCAAACCCAATACTAATTCCACCTAGGGAAAAGAAAACCAAAGAGCGATAGTCATCCCTGCGTAAGTGTGTATACACCAAACTGTCAATCACCGAAAGAGCAGGGGAAGCCGCACTCCAGGCCGCAGCACCAGGGAGGATTCCTGACAGTAATTACAGGCTTCCACAGTCACACAGGTCAGCTCCAACATGAAGAGGAAAAGCCCAGGAAATCTCAAGATTGCCAAAGTATTCACAATAAAGAACAGGAGTGAAAAGTTCACTGCAGAGAAAAGGCACAGATCGGAGCGCGTATTCTGAATGGAGTCCGCAGTGATTGTTTTCCAAACATTCATCTACAATTATTCACTTACTACGAAGTGGAAACGGGTATCAGAATGTGCTGTAATGTTTTCCCATCACTTGATTTCCAAAAATGAGATGTTAACCGAAGGCTATGAGTACAGTGCCATAATAACTCCTATGTAAACCTATGAGCGTTGGCAGAGGCAGCATTAACAGAGGAAGGGCTCCAAAACCAAGCACACGTCACATCATCCTTAGGAGAGACACTACTGTATGTCCACATGTGACAAATCACCACATTGTTAAACTGAACGGCTTCTACAGGGGAAAAAACTCGAGAGAATTGTGTGATTTCGCTGCACGGCAAAAAAGGTGCTACTTGGCACAAAGAACTGCAGAATGGCCACACCCCACGGCTTTCTGTATATGGGGGCTACACAGCCAGAGGCCAGTACTGCACCTAAATGCCTTCAATACTAAAGCGTCATTCCCATCTTCATCAATGGGTACTGGAAAATAATGCTTGGAAATTCAAGCAGTTTTACAATTCACTGCTTAATAACATTTTCAGCAGTTCTTGAGCTATTGACACTTGTTTACATCTCATTACCTTGGAAACTGACCACCTGACTTAAGGTACCGTCACACTAAGCAACATCGCTGCTGAGGCACAACTTGCTAGTGATGTCGCTGTGTGTGACATCCAGCAACAACCTGGCCCCTGCTGTGAGGTTGTTGGTTGTTGCTGAATGTCCTGGGCCATTTTTTAGTTGTTGCTCTCCCGCTGTGAAGCGCAGATCGCTGTGTGTGACAGCGAGACAGCAACAACTAAATGTGCAGGCAGCAGGAGCCGGCTTCTGCGGAGGCTGGTAACCACGGTAAACAGCGGGTAACCAAGAAGCCCTTACCTTGGTTACCCGATAATTACCTTCGTTACCAGCATCCTCCGCTCTCAGCTGTCAGTGCCGGCTCCTGCTCTCTGCACACATAGCCAGACTACACATCGGGTAATTAACCTGTGCTGTGGCTAGGAGAGCAGGTAACAGGGAGCCGGCACTGGCAGTGCAAGAGCGGCGGACGCTGGTAACGAAATTAAATATCGGGTAACCAAGGGAAGGGCTTCTTGGTTACCCGATGTTCACCGTGGTTACCAGTGTCCGCAGAAGCCGGCTCCTGCTGCCTGCACACGTAGCAGAGTACACATCGGGTAATTAACCCGATGTGTACTGTGGCTAGGTGTGCAGGGAGCCAGCGCTAAGCAGTGTGCGCTGGTAACCAAGGTAAATATTGGGTTGGTTACCCAATATTTACCTTAGTTACCAAGCGCAGCTTCCACGTGTAGCGACGCTCCAGAGATCCCTGCCAGGTCAGGTTGCTGGTGGGATCGCTGGAGCGTCGCTTAGTGTGACCTCTCACCAGCGACCTCCTAGCAACTTACCAGCGATCCCTATCAGGTTGTATCGTTGTTGGGATCGCTGGTAAGTTTAGTGTGACTGGGCCTTTAGGCCCTGTGCGCACACTGCATTTATTGCCGCGGATTTGCCGAGGTTTTTGCTGCAGAAAAGGTGCGTTTTTTTGTTCATAACCTTTCTGTAGTCCTTTCCCCACAAAATCTATGGGAAATGCAAAATGCTGTGCGCACACTGCATTTTTTTTTCCTACAGGTTTTGCTGCAGAATTTCTGAAGCAAAAAAGAAGTAGCATGTCACTATTTTTCGCAGGTACCTGCGTTTTTGCCATAGATAATAGTAAAAAACACCGCAGGAACCAACCTGTGGAAAAGTTGTGGCAAAAACACAACAAATCACAGCAAAAATGTGGGTGCGTTTTTTGCTGCGGGTGCGGATTTTTCTTAAGAAAAAGCAAATTTACCAGTGTGCACAGACCCTGAGGCCATGTGCCCACGGGAGATCGTACCTGCAGACTTTTCTGCAGGTATTTCCGTAGGTTCACGCAGCAACTCCCCGTAATCCGCAGCTTTCCATTGCTGTGGTATTTCTGCGGAATTGTTGCTGTAAAGTGCGGAATTCCCGCCCTGTATCTCCATAGTGAAAAGGCAGGAATGCCGCAGATAATTCCACATGAATAACTGACCTGCAGTTACGTGCAGCTGCGGGAAATCCGCAGCATTTTCCGCAGCTGCAAATACCGCAGCATTGATACAGCACTCCCCAAATCCCACAGGATAACATGGGGAGTGTCTGTACTTGCGTAAACCCGCGGATTTATCTGGAAAATATAAAAAATCTGCGGGTTTTCCGCAGTTTTTCTCCTGTGGGCACATAGCCTTAGACAGCAGAGTGTGCAGTGTTTTACAAGTTCTTTTCTATTGAGCTTGTAAGCACTGTGGTGAAGCTGGCCAAGTGTTACTTCCTAATCCTACCTAGCTTCAACTTAGTACTTAATAGCTGAGCAGCAGTGGCCGGTCATCAAGGAACTGTATTCACCCCTTCAAGACATATGACGTACATACACGTCTTCTGTTGGGTCCCTGATGTTGATGCGGGCTTGCATGCCAAGCCCGCATCTTTACAGGCAGATGATGGCTGAATTATTCAGCCTTTAACAGCTGCAGATGAAGTGGATTGCTGCTGTCACTGACAACATTTAATGTGCGGCAGCAAGGAGGTGTAAAATTCTATGCGGCTATCGGCGTGACCATGAGCGGCAATGGGTTACTATGACAGCTAGGCATCTGATGAAGACCACCATGCTTCTCATGAAGATTCTCCTATGAAAGGCAGTGTTTAGCTGGTGTTAACAGTAGACCGTGATTTTTATATATATGTATAGCACAATATACATATATATGTATAGCACAAACTATCAGACAATCGCAGCTTCAAATCCCCTCAGGTGACTAACAAATATAGTAAAACGTTAAACCTTTTCTTAAAAATTAAAAAATAAAATTTTATACATATATTTAAATCACCCTTATTTTGCTCCAATAAAAATTAAAGGGAAAAAAAAACCCCAAAAAAACAGGTTTGGTATCACTGGGTTCGTAACAGTGAGATCAAAATATAAAAGAAATCCGATTGGTAAATTGCATAATGAGAAAAAAAAAAACAAAAAAACAATAAACAGCAGAATTATGTTTGTTTTTTTTCTCTGCAGCAACACTGTAATAAGAGGCGATCAAACATTGTATCCATACAAAAATGTCAGCTTAGGGTACAAAAAACAAGCTCTCACCCATCCCCAGATACTAAAAATGTAAAAAAAAAAAAAATATATGTGAAAAGGGCAACACAAGCAAAATTTAAAAATCAAATTCAAATTTCTTGGTTTTTTTACTACTTAAATAAAAAAAAAAATAATAATATATGTATGTTCAGTATCTGCATAACCATACTCACCTGGAGAATCAGATTATCAAATCAGTTTTACCATGAACACGGTAAATTAAAAACAATGTACATAAGAATTGCACTTTTTTGCCACTTCATCCCACTTGTGTTTTTTTCCCCACTTTCCAGTGCATCAGATGATAAGGAGAAAGGTGTCATTCAAAAGTACAAGTCATCCCAAAAAAAAAAAACAAGCTCTCATATGGCTATTTGGATGGAAAAATTAAAAAAAAAAAAAAAAAAAAAAAGTTATGGCTCGTGGAAGGAAAGGAGAGCACCTGATAATGAAGGGGTAAACAAAAATAAATTAAACAGTGTTAGGCCCTGTGCGCACTAGAAAATGGAATTTTCTTAAGAAAATTCCGCAGGCTCTTAAAGATTTCCGCACCTGCAGGAAAAAAAAAAAAACGCAAAAAATCTGCACCGAAATCCGCATGCGGTATATTGCGTATTGTTGCGGATTTGCCGCAGGTTGTTCCCTGCGGTATGTCACAGTTCTCCCCGCTCCTGCTGTCCGTGGTGCTGAAGTCTCCGGGCTGTGCTTTTATCCCTCCGGCGCTCTGCTGTTTGCGGGTCGGCTGTGCACTGCATAACTGCATATGCATGAGTCGGCCTGGAAGCAGGAGAGCAGTGTCCGGAGTCACCCTCGCAGGAGAAGGGGAGTATAAGATCAGCGGTGACTTCAGTCAGCTGATGTGCAGTGACAGCTGAGTCCTCCACCTGTCACTACAAAGCACATCAGTGAAGTCACCGCTGATCCCGGCGGCTCACGTCACTTGCGTCCTGACCCTCACAGTGAGCAGTCATGGTCTATGGCCCTCACTGTGAATGCCAGGTGTAGCAGTGCTGGAAGCGTCGTGGGACATCTTGTGGATTACGTCGGACCTGGAGGGCTGTTATTAGGGGTTAATAAAGTGGTGAAAGAGGGGGCTTTTTTGTCTTTTATTTCAAATAAAGGATTTTTGGGGTGTTTGTGTTTATTTACTTTCACTTAGTTTAGTGATGAGGGGGTGTCTCACAGACGCCTGCCATCACTAAACTAGGATTTAGTGGCAGCTATGGGCTGCTGCCATTAACGGGAAGAGCTGGGAAAAGTCCGGGACGGTTGCATCTAATGGATGCGGCAATTACGGGCGGCTGCTGGCTGATATTTTTAGGCTGGAGGGCTCCCCATCCTGAGAATACCAGCCTCCAGCTGTGAGGCTTTATCCTGGCTGGTTATCAAAATTGGGAGAGACCGCACGCAGATTTTTTTAAAACTATTTATTTTACTGTACGCTATAGACCTGCCCACCGGCAGCTGTGATTGGTTGCACTGAGACAGCTGTCACTCCGCATGGGGGTGTGTCTGCCTGCAACCAATCACGGCCACCAGTGAGCAGGGAAGGAGTGAATACGAGATGGAATAATGAGTGGCCGACTCTGGAAGATGAAAGAGCCACCGCAGGAGCAGTGTGACAGCCGACCAGTCATCGGTGAGTATGAAGCGCTTGCTCCTACCCCTTTGGGCCAGATTCTGTTCCCCATAAACTTTATATGGGAGCAGCATCTGGCCAGATACCGGGGATCAATCCTCCGCCGACCCCGAGTCAGCAGGTGATTGATCTGCCAGCCCTCGAAATCGCAGGGACCTGCGGAAAAGAAGTGACATGCAATTGTTTTTGCTGCGGGATTCCCGCAGCAAAACATGCAGCTGTCAAAATCCGCATAGTGCGCACAGCATATTTTTCCCATAGGATTTGTTGGTGATTCACTGCAGAGATGTTATCAACATTTACTGCAGTGAAACATGCAGCAAATCCGCGGGTAATCCGCAGGAAATTCTGTCTAGTGTGCACAAGGCCTTAATCTCTCAGGAATAGCTGCAAATTTTTATTAGCCGTAAATTGAAAAAGTGCTCGTTTTTACAAGTACTATCGGACAATGTCAATGAAGGCGGAAATTACCCTACAATCTGTTGGGCATATGTTAGATGTGGTGGAAAAAGAAATGTCTGATCCATTGAGGCAAAACCTTGCAATTTAAAGGACACTAGCTGAAGTACCTGGGCGTTGCCCGGGTAAGTAACTGTCTCTTTCCCCGTCTGTCTGCTTGTCTGTCTCTGACTGTCTCTCTCTCTCTTTTTCCCTGTCTCCCTCTTTCTGTCTCTCTTTGCCTGTCTCTCTCTCCCCACCATCTTATTACCTCACACATAAGCTTCTTATACTAGCAGTTTATTTTGTTCCTATAGCAACCACTTACAGTTGCTATTAATAGCCTGTAGCTCACACCTCCATTCAGTTTAATGGAGGCAGTTTTTTTTGGAGTGTAACTGTAAAGCGCAGGGTTACATTTTCCCATCAAAACATAGTCTATGACATTCCCTGAGTCACATGGGGTGTCTGCAAAATTTTGTGATTGTAAATGCGACGGTGCGGATTCCTTTAGCGACACACACACCTTTATAGATAATATGAAGGACCATGTTAGTGACTTTCTTGTTTACCCCATTGTACACATGATCCCTATCTTAAGAAGAAAAATCAATAAAAGGCACATGTGTAGTACCCAGCCATGGCCATTATGCAGTGTATGGAGCTGTGCAGCTCCACAATTCAGCACATCCAGCCGCCGACGCTACTGGGAACAGTTGATCGACGGGGTGCTGGGTGTCACACCCGCACCAATCGAACATTTTTGACCTATCCTAAGGATAGGCCATCAATATAAAGTACCAGACAACCCCTTTAAAAGTCTTCATATATTAGAAAGTTGCACAACGTTTTATGTAAATCCGGAAACCCCCTTTAATTGTCCACTTTTGGGTAGCTCACCTTCCTGATCCAACTACAGTACAGGATAAACAAGACCTGACTATAGTGTTTTCTCAAGAAGTAATAAAGCTTTATCAAAATAGCACACTTGTTAGTTTTATTTCCCTAAACCTATGTATATGGTACTGTAGTGTTGGTGTGTTATTATTATTATTTATTTTTATAGCGACATTTATTCCATGGCGCTTTACAGTGAGGGAGGGTATACATACAATAATCATTAGCAGTACATAACAGACTGGTATAGGAGGAGAGAGGACCCTGCCCGCGAGGGCTCACAGTCTATAGGGAATGGGTGATGGTACTCACCAATTGCTGTTTTCTCCGGTATCCAGTGCCGTTCGCTCCTCTTCTGAGCCACATGACAAAGGTTCCAACTCTCCAGATCACACTGATCTCTATGTGAGAGCGGTAAATCTCTTTAACTATGTACCCCCATAGGTCCTTATTCTGATACTCTATAGTCTTACCACTTCTGGGTCACAAAGAGCGCAGTGTGGTCCGAAGAGTCTGAACCGCTGTCTTGTGATGAGGAGTGGAACGACGCTTGATACCGGAGAAGTCCACGGACTATGAGTATATTAACACACCGACACTGCACTACACTAATATTTACACAGCTTAAGGGAATAAAAAAAAAATGTATCAGGCGTGCTTCTTTAAAGCTATATCACTTTTGCTGGTGCAAATTGAGGGGTCTGTTTGGAGGAGTAAATAATCCTCTCCCATCAGCAGTTTACCACTTTATTTGCCTATTAATATAATGGGGGTAAAGTTTTTTTGTTTTTTTTTGCTACTTGGTCAATCAGACTACCAAGCAGTCAATGATTTACTACATGCAACTCTCTGCTTTTGTGGAGATAGCTTCTGCCATTGTATAACTGATGATTATTAAGTCATTGCGTGACATTGGGGAACCGGGCAACGAACCCAAACACTGAGGATTTACATACATGATCCAGACGGTAAACGCTGGAAACAGCGCTCCGCAGACGCACGATCGCTCAGATCACAGGCCTATAGATTCTAGACTATTCCCCATCCATTCCCTTATTACTGCCTCCATCCTGTAGCTCGCCAGATGGTGAGAAACTATGATTTCTAGCATGCCCTTACCGCGCATGGAGAGAGTTACTTCCCACAAAAGTCCTATGTGGGGGCTTTAGTGACTAGGTAAAAGCATGGTGATTTTACACTTCACCTAATCTGAGAGCAGCAAGATGTAGAGACAGAGACCCTGGCTCCAGCAATGTGTCACTTACTGGGCTGCTTAGTGAAGTATTGATTGTTTTATCAGAGGGAGATTATCATTAAAGGACTTGACAAAATCTAACTGACACTAAAATGAGCCCATCATGCGTGTCTTAAGCTGGTGTCACACACAGCGACAACGACGTCGCTGCTACGTCACCATTTTCTGTGACGTTGCAGCGACATCCCGTCGCTGTCGCTGTATGTGACATCCAGCAACGACCTGGCCCCTGCTGTGAGGTCGCCGGTCGTTGCTGAATGTCCAGCTTCATTTTTTGGTCGTCACTCTCCCGCTGTGACACACACATCGCTGTGTGTGACAGCGAGAGAGCGACGAAATGAAGCGAGCAGGAGCCGGCACTGGCAGCTGCGGTAAGCTGTAACCAGCGTAAACATCGGGTAACCAAGGGAAGACCTTTCCCTGGTTACCCGATATTTACCTTTGTTACCAGCCTCCGCTCTTGCTGCCAGCGCCGGCTCCTGCTCTGTGCACATGTGGCTGCAGTACGCATCGGGTAATTAACCCGATGTATACTGTAGCAAGGAGAGCAAGGAGCCAGCGCTAAGCAGTGCGCGCGGCTCCCTGCTCTCTGCACTGTGACATGTAGCTGCAGTACACATCGGGTTAATTAACCCGATGTGTACTGTACCTAGGAGAGCAAGGAGCCAGCGCTAAGCGCGGCTCCCTGCTCTCTGCACATGTAGCACAGCGACGTTATGATCGCTGCTGCGTCGCTGTGTTTGACAGCTAAGCAGCGATCATAACAGCGACTTACAAGGTCGCTGTTACGTCACAGAAAATGGTGACGTAACAGCGACGTCGTTGTCGCTTAGTGTGAACCCAGCTTTAGGCTCCTAAACCCCGAGCTAGTGGCGAAATGCAAGCTACCCAGCGCCCAGGCAAAGTTCTCAGAACGCAGCTCCATAGGAATTGATGGGTGTCGTGGGACATTACTCTTTGAATTACATCAGAACTTCCAAGATTTATTTTTCATTAATAAGTTGGTGAACGAGGGAGTGTTTATTCAAATAAACTTTTTTTTACCCCATGCCTTTTTTAACTATAAACTTGCCTGGTTAGTAATGAGGGTGATAAGACGTATCTCTATTACTAACCACTGGGCTTGAGGCCTGCTGACATTGCACAGCTGACATCAAACCCAAAAAATATTATCCAGATTGCCATTGTACCAGGGCAATTGGGAAGAACCAAGGTGAAGTGGCAGAATTGGAGCATCTAATGGATGTCCCACTTCTGGGGCAGCTGCGAGCTGCTATTTTTAAGCTGAAAAGAGCCAAATAACCATGGACCTTCTCAGACTGATAATACCAGCCCCCATCTGTCTGCTTTACCTTGGCTGGTTATTAAAATAGGTGGAACTCCATGCTTTTTTTGACATTATGTAAATAATAATTTAAATAATAATAATAATAATAAACAGCATTGGATCCCCTCTCTTTTTATAACCAGACAAGGCAAAGCCAATTTGTTAGAATAGACAGGCTTCACCATGGACTGGTGTGAAAACTCAAACTCACAAAATGTTTTAGCAACTTTCCAACCTGCTCTACACCAGAAATCGGGCAATAACACTTTGCTGAATCAGGGCCTTAAAGGGAATTTGTCATCAGGTTTTTGTCACCTAATCTAAGAGCAGCATAATGTAGAGACCGAGACCCTGAGTTCAGCAATGTGTCACTTACTGGACTGCTTAGTGTAGTTTTGATAAAAATCAGCAGTAGATTATTACAGGACTACTTTGTTGTGCTGCCAGGTAAGTCCAGCATATTCATGATCTTTGTATAGCTGCAAGATTTGCAGCAGAGAAAACATTGATTTTATCAAAATGACAGCAAACCGCTCAGTAAGTGACACATCGCTGGAATCAGGGTCTCTGGCTCTGTTCTGCTGATCACAGATGGGGGAGCAAAAATCTGGTGACAGATTCCTTTTAAAGTTTAGAGCATATTTTTTTGTGGACAGTTTAACATTTGAGGTAGCTCCCCCTTGGGTTTTTTTTTTGTGGGGGGGGGGATACAGAGAGTTTGGATGCTTTTTCATCGTCGCTTCAGTCCAGTCTTGTGACTGCAGCTCCTGACTATCAGAAAGTCAAAAGGTAATGGTCACAAGCTCTCACTACAAGTCTATGACAGCAAGAATGAGGCCCTCATAGACTTGCATTGAGTCTTGACCTCCGGCGTGCTCCGAGCAACAGTGGAGCGGCTACCAGGTCACAAACTGTCGGAGATCGACGGGAGCATCAGTGATAGAAGATGAAGCCGCCAAAGGGTGAGTATAAGACTGCGGTCAGGGGACTTAGATTTAAAGCACCACTCCACTGCTGAAATTTAAGAAAAAAATGGAGTGCTTTAAGAAAGCATATAGATATCCCTGGAATAAGACAGTGGATGGCAGATATCAAGGTGTTATATTATTCAGCTTTCCATGCCCTTGTAGATGGCAAAGGGTACTTTCACACTTGCGTTCAGCGCAGTCCGTCACTATTGAGAATAGCGCAGTCCATTAATGCACTGCGCTATTCTCCATAGACTTGTATGGACGACGCACTGTAACGCAAGTGTCAGCGTTGCATCCGCTGGACGACGCAGCGTCGTTATTTTGACGCTGCGCCAGGCGGGATGAACGCAGCATGTAACTTTTTTTGAGCAGCACAATCCGTAGGATTTCACTGCGCATGCTCTCTCTGGCTCCCTGCACCCGTAACCAAGGTAAATATCGGGTAACCAAGCAAAGTGCTTTGCCGATATTTACCCTCGCTACGTGTGCAGGGAGCCTGACACTTCCCCGCTTGGCTCCGCCCCCTCCCACACTCCACTCCGCATGTATGTATACACACACACACTCACTCACCTGTCCTCAGTGCCATGGCCCGCTCGGCTCCACCCGCCACACACATTCTCGGCGGCCGAACGATCAGCTGAGCGCCCGGCCGCCGGCATGTGAGAGCGCACAGCTGAGCGCCCGGCACCCGGCTATTGAGAGCGATCAGCTGATCATTCACAATAGTCTGCTGCAGGTAAAACTGTAAAGAAGAAAAAAAAAAATAAAAAAAAACTTTCCGTTGTTTTGTACGATCCGTTGTATCCGTTGTGCCACTATATGCAACGCATCCGTTGCATCCGTCACGCAATGCAACGGATACCATTCAACGCAAGTGTGAAACTAGCCTTAGGAGGCTGCATCATACTGACAGATTACCTGTAACACAGCAATGTAAAAAATAAAAAAATACAAGATCCCGGGCACAAACTGACCTGAGCAGACCCATTTCTGCTATGGACCGTTATCTCATATACTTTGCCATCACTCCAGCAATAATCAGTGTGTGATCTGCCCTTCTATTCTTATATTTCTCAATACTGATATGACAGAGGAGATTGTTGGACAGGCCACGCTGACAACATACAGTGCTCATCCACATGGTTGTTGTCAGTAATCTTCTCCACCCCCACTTCCCCCCAAAAAAACAAAACTACAGCTGATAGTAGAGCCCTATTCGCTGACAGCAAGCACTTAAAAGACGACATTACAGTCCTTAGCATAGCGTCTGAGCTATTGCTCCCTGGTGTCAGCCATGCCCCTGAATGAATGAGCTTTTGTTCGCTGGTGTCAGCCCCGCCAGTCAGTGCCAGAACCATTGCTCGCTGGTGTCAGCCCCGCCAGTCAGTGCCAGAGCCATTGCTCGCTGGTGTCAGCCCCGCCAGTCAGTGCCAGAGCCATTGCTCGCTGGTGTCAGCCCCGCCAGTCAGTGCCAGAGCCATTGCTCGCTGGTGTCAGCCCCGCCAGTCAGTGCCAGAGCCATTGCTCGCTGGTGTCATCCCCGCCAGTCAGTGCCAGAGCCATTGCTCGCTGGTGTCAGCCCCGCCAGTCAGTGCCAGAGCCATTGCTCGCTGGTGTCAGCCCCGCCAGTCAGTGCCAGAGCCATTGCTCGCTGGTGTCAGCCCCGCCAGTCAGTGCCAGAGCCATTGCTCGCTGGTGTCAGCCATGCCAGTCAGTGCCAGAGCCATTGCTCGCTGGTGTCAGCCATGCCAGTCAGTGCCAGAGCCATTGCTCGCTGGTGTCAGCCCCGCCAGTCAGTGCCAGAGCCATTGCTCGCTGGTGTCAGCCCCGCCAGTCAGTGCCAGAGCCATTGCTCGCTGGTGTCAGCCCCGCCAGTCAGTGCCAGAGCCATTGCTCGCTGGTGTCAGCCATGCCAGTCAGTGCCAGAGCCATTGCTCGCTGGTGTCAGCCATGCCAGTCAGTGCCAGAGCCATTGCTCGCTGGTGTCAGCCATGCCAGTCAGTGCCACAGCCATTGCTCGCCGGTGTCAGCCATGCCAGTCAGTGCCACAGCCATTGCTCGCCGGTATCAGCCATGCCAGTCAGTGCCACAGCCATTGCTCGCCGGTATCAGCCATGCCAGTCAGTGCCACAGCCATTGCTCGCCGGTGTCAGCCATGCCAGTCAGTGCCACAGCCATTGGCATGGCTGACACCGGCGAGCAGTCAGTGTCAGAGCCATTGCTTGCCGGTGTCAGACATGCCAGTCAGTGCCACAGCCATTGCTCGCTGGTGTCAGCCATGCCAGTAAGTGCCACAGCCATTGCTCGCTGGTGTCAGCCATGCCAGTCAGTGCCACAGCCATTGCTCGCTGGTGTCAGCCATGCCAGTCAGTGCCACAGCTCACTGGTGTCAGCCATGCCAGTCAGTGCTTGAGCCATTGCCCACTGGTGTCAGCCCCGCCAGTTAGTGCCTGATCACTGCTCGCTGGTGTCAGCCATACCAGTCAGTGCCAGTGCCATTGCTCGCTGGTGTCAGCCATGCCAGTCAGTGCCTGAGCCACTACTCGCTGGTGTCAGCCATGCCTCAGCTGGTATCAGCCATTACTGAGCTGTTGCTCGCTGCTATCAGCCATTCCGCAGCTGTTGCTCGCTGGTGTCAGCCATGCCTGTGCAGGTGGATGTGGTGTCAGGACAGTTGGGAGGAGGCGCAGAGGACGCCGGGTAATAACGTGTTTCCAGGCCGCGGCGTTGCTAGGAGATACGCGGTAGTCAGGGGCCGGCGCTGCAGGGGTTAAGCGCGCCCCCCCCTGATACTTTCTCAGGTGACGAGCCCACGCGTGACAGGCCCCGAGTGCTCACGCTCACACTCACCCGGTGGCGGCTCTTCCCCACACACTGGACGTAGGAGACGGGCGCGGCGGCCGGACCTCCGCTTCCCGGAGAGGGAGTACAGGAGAGGGGGCGGGAGAGGAGCACAGTCCCGGCTGTCGCTGCTGTCACTGGAGGGGGGGTGGTAGGCAATCTCTGGAAGGACGGCAGCAGCGGAAACAGCCGAGTCTTCCGCTTCCGCTCACAAGGGCCGCAGGTGGGGGGAGGAGGGGGGTTCCGGTGCCGCTCACTGCTGCCTGCAGGCGGCGCTGTGTCAGGGCTGTGGAGACAGGGGGCGCCTTGAAACTTCTGGGCGGTGCCTTGTGCTGAAGTCGCGTGAAGGGGCGGGGCTTCTGAGGGCGGGAACGTGTGAAGCGACATCTGGCGGCCGGGGCTGCTCAGTGCAGGGATAGTGCTGTGTCCGGGGCGGGCGGCGGGTGACAGGTCACAGGAGGGAACGCACACAGCTCCTGACACCTGAGGGGGAGGCGGACACTGCTTCTCTGGAGTCCGGAATATGTTTTACTTTACAGTGGCCAAGCAGTAGTGCCCATATCATAGCCATACCGCCATACTCTGCCCATATACTACCACCATATACAGCCCATATAATACTGCTATACACTGCCTATACAAATGCCGCCATACACTGCCCATATATTGCTATTCACTGCCCATATAATACCCCCATACTCTGCCCAGATAATACTGCCATACTGTGCCCATATACTACCACCATATACAGCCCATACAAATGCCGCCATACACTGCCCATATATCGCTATTCACTGCCCATATAATACCCCCATACTCTGCCCAGATAATACTGTCATACACTGCCGATATAATACCACCATATACAGCCCATATAATACTGCTATACACTGCCCATACAATACCACCATACTGTGCCCATATAATATCACTAAACACTGCCCATACAAATGCCGCCATACACTGCCCATATATCGCTATTCACTGCCCATATAATACCCCCATACTCTGCACAGATAATACTGTCATACACTGCCGATATAATACCACCATATACAGCCCATATAATACTGCTATACACTGCCCATACAATACCACCATACTGTGCCCATATAATATCACTAAACACTGCCCATACAAATGCCGCCATACACTGCCCATATATCGCTATTCACTGCCCATATAATACTGTCATACACTGCCGATATAATACCACCATATACAGCCCATATAATACTGCTATACACTGCCCATACAATACCACCATACTGTGCCCATATAATATCACTAAACACTGCCCATACAAATGCCGCCATACACTGCCCATATATCGCTATTCACTGCCCATATAATACCCCCATACTCTGCCCAGGTAATACTGTCATACACTGCCGATATAATACCACCATATACAGCCCATATAATACTGCTATACACTGCCCATACCACCATACTGTGCCCATATAATATCACTAAACACTGCCCATACAAATGCCGCCATACACCGCCTATATATATCGTCATATACTGCCCATATAATACCATCATACACTGCCTATCTCTCGCCATTCACTGCCCATATAATACCCCCATACACTGCCAATAGCCACCAAACACTGCCCATAAAAATGGCGCCATACACTGCCCATATATGTTACATCTCGTGGCTCTCCTGAGGCAAGGACTGAGGCAGTCTCCCATTCCTTGCCTGCCACGAGCACTCCTGCTCAGCAGCGCCGAAGGTCTGCCAGACTGCGCAGTGTGCAGGAGATACCTTCTCAGAGAGGCAGCAGAAGGGTGACACCTAGTGGTTCTCCTGTTACAAGGAGTGAAGCGGTCTCCCATTCCTGGCCTGCCGCAGACTCTCCTGCTCAGCGGCCCCGAAGGTCTGCGAGGCTGCGCAATGTGCAGAGGTTTACTGCTCAGGGAAGCAGTGAGATTCCCGTTATCTCTGCACATTGTGAGACCGAGGATCCCGCCTCTATTTCCCAGAGGCAGGAGGGTGAACATGTGCAATGCGTGGTGGGTCCTGATTCGCTCACTGACGTCACACGGCTTGATGACAAGGCTGGTGACGTGGTGAATCCTGACTGGCCAGGCTGGGACGTCGTGGACCCTGATTGGGTCAAGTCCGTCATCTCCGCCTCGCGCCCGCCCTCGCGTGGAGCTGCACCTCCTTAAAAGCTCCCCCTGCCATCATGGCGGCGCGCGACCGTCCTTCTATGTTTGGATGTCTGGCAGCGTGCTGCCACGCCACTGCTCAGGCATTACTGTCTCTTGTGGGCTTGGCCCTTGCTGCTCCGGCAGTACCTCGTTTGCAGGCCGTGTTCCTGCCTTGCTGCTCCGGCAGTACCCCCGTCAACAGGCCGTGTTCCTGTCCCAGGTGAGCTCCTCAAGTCTCCATTGGACTCACCTGGTTATTGAAAGCACACGTGCGTGGGCACCTCTGTGCTACCCTCGTGCCATATTCTCGTGACTTCCACTGGCACACGTGCGTGGGCACCTCTGTGCTTCCCCGTGCAACAGGTACACCGAGCCGTGAGATCTGTGCCATACAACCCTCAGGGGTTAGGGCAGATCGGTGTACATAGATCGTCTGTGACATTCCAGACGATCGCTAGCAGCAACCCGCTCACTCTTCACCCACCATAGCGGCGGTCCCTTACACCGCACAGTGGACCTTGACCGGCGGAAGCAGTCCATTTCCCATCTTGGCACGCTTCCCCGGGTCCCCCTCGTAACATTACGGTCGCGCCAAAGGTCTGGCTATGGCTGAAGAGCAGCAGCAGTTGCTGCGTTATGTGCAGCAGTTGGAGTCACGATTGGCAGCAGTGGAGCAGTCTTCCTCCGATAAGACTACTATGACGACAGTCGCCACCCAGGCGGCTACCCAGGCTGTGCTATTGGGCGGAAGGTCTCCTCGCCTTGCGCTTCCAGAGCGCTTTAGCGGCAACAGCTCTGAGTGCTGTGGGTTTATAAACCAGGTTACTACCTACTTAGAGCTGTCCGCGACTCTTTACGCTACCGAGAAGGCGAAGGTAGCCTTCGTCCAGTCCCTGCTCACAGGGAGAGCGCTGAAGTGGTCCACGCCGTTGTGGGAGCGCGGAGATCGTGTGGTGAATAACTTAGCAGCTTATCTTGGGGCCATGAGAATGGTGTTCCTCGGGCCTCAAGTCACCCACGATTCCGCGCTACGCCTCCTACGACTTCGGCAAGGGTCTGCTTCAGTCGGGGACTTTGCTGTACACTTTAGGACACTGGCCGCAGAGCTGGACTGGCCGGATAAGGTCCTTGTCCCTGTGTTTTGGGAGGGCCTGGCAGGGTTTGTCAAAGACGCACTGGCCACACGTGAGGTGCCTGCCACTTTAGAGTCCTTGATTCAGGTTGCCTCTCGCATAGACATCCGCCAGGCGGAGCGAAGGCTCGAGGTCTCTTCAGCACCCACGTCTTCTCGGCCTAAAAAGCGTCTGACTCCCGTCTTCCATCAGACAGGTCCCCCAGCCAGTCCTGTAGGCGACTCCGTGGAGTCAATGGAAGTGTCCAAGGTGGTCTCCTCTGCCCCAGGTTCTCGGTCTTGTGTCATCTGCTTTTCCTGTGGGCAGAGGGGACACATAGCTACCCTATGTCCCAAACCGTCGGGAAAAGACAGCGTCTAGTTTCTATCAGAGGGGGGACTCTAGACGCTACTTCTCCCTCTAGGTTGACTATCAGCGCCCAGTTGCAGTTTGGCACTACTCTCTTCTCTGCCCTGGCTTGCTTGGACTCAGGCGCTGAAGGCAATTTCATCTCGACCTCCCTGGCAACCCGATACTCAGTTCCCCTGGTTCTGTTGCCCAAGCCACTCAGGGTCCGGGTAGTCGACGGGTCCATACTACTCGATCCTATCACCCAGATCACCATCCCTCTCAGGATGGATGTACCACCGGGACACCATGAGCAGGTGTCCTTCCTGGTGCTTCCAGGGGGGACGGATGAGATCCTACTGGGCCTTCCCTGGTTGAGACAGCATGCTCCTATACTCAACTGGGCAACAGGGGAGATCTCATCCTGGGCAGGATCCTGTAGAGAGCACCTCGTGACTACCGAACCACCCGCTACCATTAGGTCGGTTGGGTCCTCAGGGAATACTGAGGGGCCGGGTTTACCGACACCTTATGAGGCCTACAGGGATGTCTTTTCCAAAAGGGCCGCAGATACTCTTCCTCCCCACCGGCCATATGATTGCCGAATAGACCTGAAGCCAGGCTCCGAGCCCCCTAGGGGCAGAGTGTATCCACTCTCTGCTCCAGAGACGGAGGCTATGTCCAAATATATTCAGGACAGCCTGGCGAAGGGGTTCATTCGCAAGTCTATTTCACCGGCTGGTGCAGGGTTCTTTTTTGTGCAGAAGAAGGAAGGGGATCTGCGCCCCTGTATCGATTACAGGGGATTAAATGCAATCACAATCAAGAACAAATACCCTTTGCCCCTCATTACTGAGCTATTTGATCGATTCCGCGGGGCAAAGGTCTTCACAAAGCTGGATCTACGCGGGGCGTATAATCTAGTGCGAGTCCGAAAGGGCGATGAGTGGAAGACCGCGTTTAACACCAGGGACGGTCACTACGAGTATCTAGTAATGCCCTTCGGACTCTGCAATGCCCCCGCCGTATTTCAAGACTTTGTGAATGACATTTTCCGGGATTTGTATCTTTCCGTGGTTGCATACCTGGATGACATTCTTATCTTCTCCCCCGATCTTACCACCCATCGGAGGGATGTCATCCGAGTACTTAAGAGGCTCCGCACCCATTCGTTATATGCTAAGCTGGAAAAGTGCATTTTTGAACAGGAATCCTTGCCGTTCCTGGGGTACATAGTGTCCAGTCAGGGGTTAGCAATGGATCCGGGGAAGTTGGAGACAGTGATGAACTGGCCTGAGCCCCGCTCGCTGAAGGCGATCCAGCGATTCTTGGGGTTTATCAATTATTATCGCCAGTTCATTCCCAACTTCTCGACGGTGGCAGCACCCATCATTGCCCTTACCCGCAAGGGCGCTAATCCCAAAGCATGAACACGGGAAACGGTAGAGGCATTTCACACTCTCAAAACTCACTTCTCCAGAGCTCCCATCCTTCATCGTCCAGACATCTCCAAACCCTTCCTACTGGAGGTAGACGCCTCTTCGGTCGGTGCAGGTGCAGTCCTGTACCAGAAAAACGAACGAGGAAGGAAACATCCGTGTTTCTTTTTCTCCAAGACCTTTTCTCCGGCCGAGAGGAACTACTCCATAGGGGATAGGGAGTTACTGGCGATGAAACTAGCATTCCAGGAATGGCGGCATCTCCTGGAGGGTGCGAAGCATCCATTTGAGGTTTTTTCTGACCACAAAAACCTCACATACCTCCAGACAGCACAACGCCTGAACCCAAGGCAGGCCCGTTGGTCTTTATTCTTCTCCCGGTTCCGCTTTATTATCCGCCACCTGGTTGGTGAGAAGAACATACGGGCCGATGCCTTGTCACGTTGTATGGTTGTGTTGGAGGAGGACGAGGAGGAGCCTCGTCTTATACTACCCCCGGACAGCTTGAGGATGGTCACTCCCACTTCTTTGGACCAGGTGCCACCTGGCAAAACCCTCGTTCCCCCTGAACTACGGAACGAGGTGCTATCGTGGGCCCATGCCTCCAAGGTCGGGGGTCACTTCGGGGTCAAAAGGACCAGAGACCTGGTGACCAGGCATTATTGGTGGCCGAGACTACCCCAGGACATACAGGAATATGTGGGAGCCTGTATGTCGTGTGCTCGGAATAAGCCGTCCCGGCAGAGACCGGCAGGTCTTCTTCACCCACTGCCAGTGCCGGATCGTCCCTGGGAAGTGGTAGGGATGGACTTCCTGGGAGATCTGCCCAAGTCAGCAGGGCACAGGGTCGTATGGGTCATCACGGACCACTTCTCTAAAATGGTCCACTTGGTGCCTCTCCCACGACTCCCGACGTCACGTGCTCTCGCCACCTTGTTCATTCGGCATGTATTTAGGTTGCATGGCATGCCTGACAAGGTGGTGAGCGACCGGGGTCCCCAGTTCGCGTCTCGCTTCTGGAGAGAGCTCTGTAAGCTCCTGCAGATAGAGCTGAACATCTCCTCCGCATACCATCCCGAGACCAATGGACTAGTGGAGAGGACTAATCAGACCTTGGTAACTTACCTCCGCCATTTTATATCCGCGCACCACGACAACTGGGCTAACCTCCTTCCTTGGGCCGAATTTGCCATTAACAATTCGGTCCATGAATCCTCTGGCCAGACTCCGTTCCTACTCAATAACGGACAACATCCCAGAATCCCGGTTCCGATGCCCATTACGTCACCCGATACTAGAGTGGAGGATTGGGCGACCAAGGCCTGGGAGATCTGGGATGACACCCAAGAGGCTCTTAAAAGGGCCAAAGACCGGATGGTGACAACGGCGGATGTTCGCCGCCGCCCTGCACCATCCTTCGCCCCTGGTGACCTAGTATGGCTGTCCTCTAAGAATGTTAACCTACGGGTACAGGCAGCCAAATTCGCCCCTAGGTATCTGGGTCCGTTTAAAGTACTACAGCAGGTAAACCCAGTGGCATATCGACTCCAGCTCCCTCCACGCTGGGCTATAGCCAACACCTTTCACGTGTCCCTCCTGAAACCCGTACGACTTAATAAATTCTCGGTGTCCCTGCCGGCTCAAACCGACTCCCCGTCCGACGACCCTGAGGTGGCAAAACTTGTGGAGACAAAAGTCATACAGGGCAAGAGGTACTACCTCGTGGAGTGGGCCGGCCGTGGTCCGGAGCATAGATCCTGGGAGTTGGAGGATCATATCCGCGCCCCGGGTTTGATAGCGGCCTTCGAGCACGGACAGGGGGGGGGGCCTAGACGGTGGAGTAACGTTACATCTCGTGGCTCTCCTGAGGCAAGGACTGAGGCAGTCTCCCATTCCTTGCATGCCACGAGCACTCCTGCTCAGCAGCGCCGAAGGTCTGCCAGACTGCGCAGTGTGCAGGAGATACCTTCTCAGAGAGGCAGCAGAAGGGTGACACCTAGTGGTTCTCCTGTTACAAGGAGTGAAGCGGTCTCCCATTCCTGGCCTGCCGCAGACTCTCCTGCTCAGCGGCCCCGAAGGTCTGCGAGGCTGCGCAATGTGCAGAGGTTTACTGCTCAGGGAAGCAGTGAGATTCCCGTTATCCCTGCACATTGTGAGACCGAGGATCCCGCCTCCATTTCCCAGAGGCAGGAGGGTGAGCATGTGCAATGCGTGGTGGGTCCTGATTCGCTCACTGACGTCACACGGCTTGATGACAAGGCTGGTGACGTGGTGAATCCTGACTGGCCAGGCTGGGACGTCGTGGACCCTGATTGGGTCAAGTCCGTCATCTCCGCCTCGCGCCCGCCCTCGCGTGGAGCTGCACCTCCTTAAAAGCTCCCCCTGCCATCATGGCGGCGCGCGACCGTCCTTCTATGTTTGGATGTCTGGCAGCGTGCTGCCACGCCACTGCTCAGGCATTACTGTCTCTTGTGGGCTTGGCCCTTGCTGCTCCGGCAGTACCTCGTTTGCAGGCCGTGTTCCTGCCTTGCTGCTCCGGCAGTACCCCCGTCAACAGGCCGTGTTCCTGTCCCAGGTGAGCTCCTCAAGTCTCCATTGGACTCACCTGGTTATTGAAAGCACACGTGCGTGGGCACCTCTGTGCTACCCTCGTGCCATATTCTCGTGACTTCCACTGGCACACGTGCGTGGGCACCTCTGTGCTTCCCCGTGCAACAGGTACACCGAGCCGTGAGATCTGTGCTATACAACCCTCAGGGGTTAGGGCAGATCGGTGTACATAGATCGTCTGTGACATTCCAGACGATCGCTAGCAGCAACCCGCTCACTCTTCACCCACCATAGCGGCGGTCCCTTACACCGCACAGTGGACCTTGACCGGCGGAAGCAGTCCATTTCCCATCTTGGCACGCTTCCCCGGGTCCCCCTCGTAACACATATATACTGCTCATATAATACCGCCATACTCTGCCCATATCATATCGCCATACTCTGCCCATATATCGCCATACACTGCCCATATAGTACCGCCATACACTGCCTATATAATACTACCATACACTGCTTATATATCGCCATACACTGCCCATATAATACTGCCATATACTGCCATACACTGCCCAAATATTGCCATACACTGCCTATATAATACTGCCATACGTCACCCATATAATACTGCCATACTGTGCCCAGATACTTTACATTGCCTATGTGACACTGTCCATTTGCTGTAGCTACAGAAGCCCCGATTCCACCAATATGTCACTTACTCAGCTGCTTGTTGCAGTTTTGATACAATCCCTGTTTTATTTGCTGCAGCTCTCCCACTTCTCTGAATGCTGAGCTCTGTATATCTCCTCCCACACCACTGATTTGGCATCTTTCTGTGTACACTGTGCATAGTCAGAAGCTATCACTCTGTGGTGGAGGCGGGGCTATATAGAGCTTATGAATATGGAGGACTACCTCACAGCAGTTTACTAGTCCTCTAGTGCCAATGTCCTCCTGATAAAATAGTGATTTTATTTAAACTGCAGCAAGCAGCCCAGTATGTGACACATCGCTGGAATCCAGGTCTCTGTGTCTACATTATGCTGCTCTCACATGAAGTGGCAAAAACTTGGTGACAGATTCCCTTTAACCCCTTCTTGACAAGGACAATATATATTTTTTTTTTGCATTTTTGTGTTATACTCATTTTCTTCTAAGAGCCAAACCTTTGTTACTTTTAGGTCCACATAGATGTGTTCCTCTTTTTTTTGCAGGACGAGTTGTACTTTTTAATGACACTAATATAATTTTTTCATACAATGGAAAATGTGAAAATAATTCCTAGTGCTGTGAAATTACAAAAAAACAAGCCATTATGACATTTCTTTTTGTGAATTGATTGTAAGACACACGGTAAAACTGACCTGGCGAGACGCTCCTCCTCATCAGTATGATTACGACAATATCAAACATGTCCAGTATTTTGTTGTGGTTTTTTTATTATTTCAGTGGTCAAAACATTTCTACATTTGTAAATAAAAATAATAATTTATTGTGTCTCCTTTTTCTGAGGCCTGATACATTTTGATCTTTCGTTTGATTTAGACTTGTAAGGGCTCATTTTTTTTTGCAGGTTGAGACAACACTTTTAATGATACCATTTTGGGATAGATATGACATTTTGATCACTCTAATAACTGCAATTTTTGTGGCATTGTGACGACCAAACAAACCGCAATTTTGGTGTTTTAAAAAAAAAATTCTGATTGAAAGAGACAGACAGGTAAAGAGACAGACAGAGACAGACACGGAAAGAGACAGACAGAGACAGACACGGAAAGAGACAGACAGAGACAGACAGACAAGGGAAGATACAGATAGACAGAGTCAAAGAGACAGAGAGGCAGACAGGGAAAGAGACAGACAGGGGAAAGAGACAGACGGAAAGAGACACACAGAGACAGACAGACAGGGAAAGAGACACAGGAAAAGAGACACAGAGACAGACAGACAGGGAAAGATACAGACAGGGAAAGAGACACACAGAGACAGACAGACAGAGAAAAAGACAGACAGGGAAAGAGACAGACAGGGAAAGAGACACACAGAGACAGACAGGGAAAGAGACAGACAGAGAAAGAGACAGACAGAGAAAGAGACAGACAGGGGAAAGAGACAGACAGGTAAAGAGACAGACAGGTAAAGAGACAGACAGGTAAAGAGACAGACAGAGAAAGAGACAGACAGAGAGAGAGACAGAAAGAGGAAGAGAGAGGCAGACAGGGAAAGAGACACACAGCGACAGACAGGGAAAGAGACAGAAAGAGAGACAGGGAAAGAGACAGACAGGGAAAGAGACAGACAGGGAAAGAGACACAGAGATAGACAGACAGGGAAAGATATAGACAGGGAAAGAGGCAGACAGGGGAAAGAGACAAACGGTGAAAGAGACAGACGGGGACAGAGACAGACAAAGAGACAGACAGAGGCAGTTACTATCCCGGGCAACGCCAAGTACTACAGCTAGTATGCTAATACTGTATTAATATTGAGAAGAATTAATTTTAGCCTCTTTGTTCGACCTCCACATCAGCCATATTCTCTCATGTGGCCCCTCAGAAAAATTAATCGCCCACCACTGCTGTAGAAAGTATCCAAGAAGTAGTAAAATATCCAGCACCCATAAATATATGATACAAACCATAATATATTTTTTAAAAAATAGTATTACTAGACACGTGAGAATTTGGTCCAATAATGAAAAAATTCTACTTAGTTATGGTTCAGAAGAAGGGAGTCTTAAAGGTCTGAAACATTTAAAAATGCCCACGTCTAGCATCTTTTATATATATATATATATATATATATATATATATATATATTATTTTTTTATTTTTTTTTTATTTATTTTTTTTTTTTATTTTATTTTTGCTCATTGGACCAAACACCAATGTGTCATCTTATACTATTTTTTTTAAAACTATATATATTACTGTTTTTATTATATAATTCCGGTTGCTGGATTTTCTACTTCTTGGACACTATATCCCAGTGTCTTGTGACCTGAAAATCTCATGCCACATTGTAACATTTTATCCTGCTGTCTGTCAATTGGGTCAGTTGCAAACACATAGAGATGTAACCACCATGACACAACTTTGTTACATTTTTGGTTGCAAGTCACAAACTAAAACAGTCACAGTGCACAAGTTGCACAAATGTTCTTGATAGCACGACTTCCAAGAGCACGTAGCCCAAGCATTAGCAGTACTATTGTCACGTAGGTTGTTGTCACCTTGTAAAAAAAAAAGTTATATGTAAATGTGTGCTGCAATTTTCTCACAGGGTTTATGCATGCACAGCACATTTACCATTACATAGGTGTCAAAGTGCACAGTGATCCATCAGAAGCCGCACTTTACATATAATCCTGGATCCATTGTTTAAAAAAGGCATAAAGAATCTTCAAATAAAACATATTTTTGCTGTAAAAAAGGTAGTTTTTTGTTTTTTTTTACATAATTGTATAACCTATATATGACATCAAATGACAAATCCCTGCAGCACTGCACAAATATGTCTATACTGGCTACATATTATAGCTGTATATTAAGAAGTGGCTGCACGTAGCTCCACAAGTCACAGGTAGGGATGAGGAGACACGTGCAAGTTCTGGTTCGGCAGGACGTTAGTTAAAAGTTTGATTCGTGACTAGAGTTGAGCGCGGTTCGAGGTTCGAGGTTCTCCAGTTCTAGGCTCGAGTGATTTTTGGGGTTGTTCGAGATCGAACTAGAACTCGAGCTTTTTGCAAAAGCTCGATAGTTCTAGATACGTTCGAGAACGGTTCTAGCAGCAAAAAGCAGGGCTTTTTACAGCTACAGTGTGCAGGAGCCATCGCTGGCAGCCTGCCAGAAGCTGGTAACCAAGATAAACATCGGGTATCCAACCAAAGCGCTTTGGTTAGTAACCCGATGTCTATCCTAGTTACGTGCAAGAAGCCCACACTTCCCCGCTCAGCTCGCTCCGCCCCCTCCTGCCCGCGGCATGTACACATACACACACACATGGTCCCGCTCGGCTTACCTGCGGTCGGCCCGGGGGCAGCAGTCCTTGGCACTGGAAACTGTGGCTGCCGGCCCTTTAAGGCTCACTGTGTTCTCCTGCATTGAGCATCATCTGTGGGCGGAGCTACCGCCCGGCGTCCTGCTGAGGACATCATCATCATCATGCATCATCTGGTCGCACAGATGAAGGAGTCACAGTGCCAGCCAGCGACCCCCAGCAAATCGCTTCCCTCCGGCGCTGTGTGGGCCCCATCTGCACCGTGACCTGATCAGTATGTGGGACATCACTCCCTCCCCGCCTCTCCCTGTCCCCCCGTGCGTGTGTGGGCCCCGCAGAGCCGTGTGTGTGGCCCCCGGAGCCGCGTGTGTGGGCCCCGCAGAGCAAGGTGTGTGTTTGTATGTATGCATGCAGCAGAGCAGTATGCGTGTCTATATGTATGTATATATGCAGCAGAGCAGTATGCGTGTCTGTATGTATGTATGTATGTATGCAGCAGAGCAGTATGCGTGTCTGTATGTATGTATGTATGTATGCAGCAGAGCAGTATGCGTGTCTGTATGTATGTATGTATATATGCAGCAGAGCAGTATGCGTGTCTGTATGTATGTATGTATATATGCAGCAGAGCAGTATGCGTGTCTGTATGTATGTATGTATATATGCAGCAGAGCAGTATGCGTGTCTGTATGTATGTATATATATATGTAGCAGAGCAGTATGCGTGTCTGTATGTATGCATGTATGTATGCAGCAGAGCAGTATGCGTGTCTGTATGTATGTATATATGCAGCAGAGCAGTATGCGTGTCTGTATGTATGTATATATGCAGCAGAGCAGTATGCGTGTCTGTTTGTATGTATGTATATATGTAGCAGAGCAGTATGCGTGTCTGTATGTATGTATGTATATATGCAGCAGAGCAGTATGCGTGTCTGTATGTATGTATATATGCAGCAGAGCAGTATGCGTGTCTGTTTGTATGTATGTATGTATGCAGCAGAGCAGTATGCGTGTCTGTATGTATGTATGTATATATGCAGCAGAGCAGTATGCGTGTCTGTATGTATGTATGTATATATGCAGCAGAGCAGTATGCGTGTCTGTATGTATGTATGTATATATGTAGCAGAGCAGTATGCGTGTCTGTATGTATGTATATATGCAGCAGAGCAGTATGCGTGTCTGTATGTATGTATGTATGCAGCAGAGCAGTATGCGTGTCTGTATGTATGTATATATATATGCAGCAGAGCAGTATGCGTGTCTGTATGTATGTATATATGTAGCAGAGCAGTATGCGTGTCTGTATGTATGTATATATGCAGCAGAGCAGTATGCGTGTCTGTATGTATGTATGTATGCAGCAGAGCAGTATGCGTGTCTGTATGTATGTATGTATATATGCAGCAGAGCAGTATGCGTGTCTGTATGTATGTATGTATATATGCAGCAGAGCAGTATGCGTGTCTGTATGTATGTATGTATATATGCAGCAGAGCAGTATGCGTGTCTGTATGTATGTATGTATATATGCAGCAGAGCAGTATGCGTGTCTGTATGTATGTATATATGCAGCAGAGCAGTATGCGTGTCTGTATGTATGTATGTATATATGCAGCAGAGCAGTATGCGTGTCTGTATTTATGTATGTATATATGCAGCAGAGCAGTATGCGTGTCTGTATGTATGTATGTATATATGCAGCAGAGCAGTATGCGTGTCTGTATGTATGTATGTATATATGCAGCAGAGCAGTATGCGTGTCTGTATGTATGTATATATATATGTAGCAGAGCAGTATGCGTGTCTGTATGTATGCATGTATGTATGCAGCAGAGCAGTATGCGTGTCTGTATGTATGTATATATGCAGCAGAGCAGTATGCGTGTCTGTATGTATGTATATATGCAGCAGAGCAGTATGCGTGTCTGTTTGTATGTATGTATATATGTAGCAGAGCAGTATGCGTGTCTGTATGTATGTATGTATATATGCAGCAGAGCAGTATTCGTGTCTGTATGTATGTATATATGCAGCAGAGCAGTATGCGTGTCTGTTTGTATGTATGTATGTATGCAGCAGAGCAGTATGCGTGTCTGTATGTATGTATGTATATATGCAGCAGAGCAGTATGCGTGTCTGTATGTATGTATGTATATATGCAGCAGAGCAGTATGCGTGTCTGTATGTATGTATGTATATATGTAGCAGAGCAGTATGCGTGTCTGTATGTATGTATATATGCAGCAGAGCAGTATGCGTGTCTGTATGTATGTATGTATGTATGCAGCAGAGCAGTATGCGTGTCTGTATGTATGTATATATATATGCAGCAGAGCAGTATGCGTGTCTGTATGTATGTATGTATATATGTAGCAGAGCAGTATGCGTGTCTGTATGTATGTATATATGCAGCAGAGCAGTATGCGTGTCTGTATGTATGTATGTATGCAGCAGAGCAGTATGCGTGTCTGTATGTATGTATGTATATATGCAGCAGAGCAGTATGCGTGTCTGTATGTATGTATGTATATATGCAGCAGAGCAGTATGCGTGTCTGTATGTATGTATGTATATATGCAGCAGAGCAGTATGCGTGTCTGTATGTATGTATGTATATATGCAGCAGAGCAGTATGCGTGTCTGTATGTATGTATATATGCAGCAGAGCAGTATGCGTGTCTGTATGTATGTATGTATATATGCAGCAGAGCAGTATGCGTGTCTGTATGTATGTATGTATATATGCAGCAGAGCAGTATGCGTGTCTGTATGTATATATGCAGCAGAGCAGTGTGCGTGTCTATATGTATGTATATATGCAGCAGAGCAGTATGCGTGTCTGTATGTATGTATATATGTAGCAGAGTAGTATGCGTGTCTGTATGTATGCATGTATGTATGCAGCAGAGCAGTATGCGTGTCTGTATGTATGTATGCAGCAGAGCAGTATGCGTGTCTGTATGTATGTATGTATGTATGCAGCAGAGCAGTATGCGTGTCTGTATGTATGTATATATGCAGCAGAGCAGTATGCGTGTCTGTATGTATATATGCAGCAGAGCAGTGTGCGTGTCTATATGTATGTATATATGCAGCAGAGCAGTATGCGTGTCTGTATGTATGTATATATGCAGCAGAGCAGTATGCGTGTCTGCACGCATGTATGTATGCAGCAGAGCAGTATGCGTGTCTGTATGTATGTATATATGCAGCAGAGCAGTATGCGTGTCTGTATGTATGTATATATGCAGCAGAGCAGTATGCGTGTCTGTATGTATGTATATATGTAGCAGAGTAGTATGCGTGTCTGTATGTATGCATGTATGTATGCAGCAGAGCAGTATGCGTGTATGTATGTATGTATATATGCAGCAGAGCAGTATGCGTGTCTGTATGTATGTATGTATGTATGCAGCAGAGCAGTATGCGTGTCTGTATGTATGTATATATGCAGCAGAGCAGTATGCGTGTCTGTATGTATATATGCAGCAGAGCAGTGTGCGTGTCTATATGTATGTATATATGCAGCAGAGCAGTATGCGTGTCTGTATGTATGTATATATGCAGCAGAGCAGTATGCGTGTCTGTATGCATGTATGTATGCAGCAGAGCAGTATGCGTGTCTGTATGTATATATGCAGCAGAGCAGTATGCGTGTCTGTATGTATGTATATATGCAGCAGAGCAGTATGCGTGTCTGTATGTATGTATATATGTAGCAGAGTAGTATGCGTGTCTGTATGTATGTATATATGCAGCAGAGCAGTATGCGTGTCTGTATGTATGTATATATGCAGCAGAGCAGTATGCGTGTCTGTATGTATGTATATATGCAGCAGAGCAGTATGCGTGTCTGTATGTATGTATATATGCAGCAGAGCAGTATGCGTGTCTGTATGCATGTATGTATGCAGCAGTGCAGTATGCGTGTCTGTATGTATGTGTATATGCAGCAGAGCAGTATGCGTGTCTGTATGTATGTATATATGCAGCAGAGCAGTATGCGTGTCTGTATGTATGTATATATGTAGCAGAGCAGTATGCGTGTCTGTATGTATGTATATATGCAGCAGAGCAGTATGCGTGTCTGTATGTATGTATGTATATATGCAGCAGAGCAGTATGCGTGTCTGTATGTATGTATGTATATATGTAGCAGAGTAGTATGCGTGTATGTATGTATATATATATGCAGCAGAGCAATATGCGTGTCTGTCTGTATGTATGCATGTATGTATGCAGCAGAGCAGTATACGTGTCTGTATGTATGTATATATGTAGCAGAGTAGTATGCGTGTCTGTATGTATATATATATATGCAGCAGAGCAATATGCGTGTCTGTCTGTATGTATGCATGTATGTATGCAGCAGAGCAGTATACGTGTATGTATGTATGTATATATGCAGCAGAGCAGTATGCGTGTCTGTATGTATGTATGTATATATGCAGCAGAGCAGTATGCGTGTCTGTATGTATGTATGTATATATGCAGCAGAGCAGTATGCGTGTATGTATGTATATATGTATATATGAAGCAGAGCAGTATGCGTGTCTGTATGTATGTATGCAGCAGAGCAATATGCGTGTCTGTCTGTATGTATGCATGTATGTATGCAGCAGAGCAGTATGCGTGTCTGTATGTATGCATGTATGTATGCAGCAGAGCAGTATACGTGTCTGTTTGTATGTATGTATATATGCAGCAGAGCAGTATGCGTGTCTGTATGTATGTATATATGCAGCAGAGCAGTATGCGTGTATGTATGTATATATGCAGCAGAGCAGTATACGTGTCTGTATGTATGTATGTATATATGTAGCAGAGTAGTATGCGTGTATGTATGTATATATATATGCAGCAGAGCAATATGCGTGTCTGTCTGTATGTATGTATGTATGCAGCAGAGCAGTATACGTGTCTGTATGTATGTATGTATATATGCAGCAGAGCAGTATGCGTGTCTGTATGTATGTATGTATATATGTAGCAGAGCAGTATGCGTGTCTGTATGTATGCATGTATGTATGCAGCAGAGCAGTATGCGTGTCTGTATGTATGCATGTATGTATGCAGCAGAGCAGTATACGTGTCTGTATGTATGTATGTATGTATGCAGCAGAGCAGTATGTGTGTCTGTCTGTATGTATGCATGTATGTATGCAGCAGAGCAGTATGCGTGTCTGTATGTATGCATGTATGTATGCAGCAGAGCAGTATGCGTGTCTGTATGTATGCATGCAGAGCAGTATGCGTGTCTGTCTGTATGTATGTATGTATGCAGAAGAGCAGTATGCGTGTCTGTCTGTATGTATGTATGCATGTATGTATGCAGCAGAGCAGTATGCGTGTCTGTCTGTATGTATGTATGCAGCAGAGCAGTGTGTGTGTGTGTTTCTGTATGTATGTATGCAGCAGAGCAGTGTGTGTGTGTCTGTCTATATGTATGTATGTAGCAGAGCAGTGTGTGTGTGTGTGTCTGTATGTATGTATGCATGCAGAGCAGTATGCGTGTCTGTCTGTATGTATGTATGCATGTATGTATGCAGCAGAGCAGTATGCGTGTCTGTCTATATGTATGTATGTAGCAGAGCAGTGTGTGTGTGTGTGTCTGTATGTATGTATGCAGCAGAGCAGTATGTGTGTGTCTGTCTATATGTATGTATGTAGCAGAGCAGTGTGTGTGTGTCTGTCTATATGTATGTATGCATGCAGAGCAGTATGTGTGTGTCTGTATGTATGTATGTATGTATGCAGCATAGCAGTGTGTGTCTCTGTATGTATGCATGTATGATGTGTATCTATGTATGTCAGTGTATATGACTGTATAGATTTGTCTGTTTATATGTATTTTTGTGAGTTTGTCTTTAAATATGTTTATGTACGTGTATGTATCTGTGTATGTGTGTGTGTCTGCGTGTTTATGGGGCCCACTGGGACTCTTCCGCCCGGGGCCCACAAAAACCTGGAGCCGGCCCTGCCTGCCTGCCTGCCCACACTTTCCCGCTCAGCTCGCTCCGCCCCCTCCTGCCCGCGGCATGTACACATACATACACATACACAAACACACACACACACACACATCCACCCCCCCGCCCGCCCGCCCGCTCGCTCGCTCGCTCGCTCGGCTTACCTGCGGTGATGAAGTCCCGCCATCCCGACCTCAGCGCTGTCACTGTCCTCCATGGCCGCCGCTTGTCACATCACCTTCTCTCGCTTCCGACCCTAGACTGACTAGCGGTGACGTCACGGGCCTCTCGCGATTCTTGGCTGTGAAGGAGGCGGTCATTGAACTCAGTGACAGGGGCTGTCAGTGTGCTGGAGATCAGCGCAGGTAATGTACCTCGCTGACAGCAGCACTTGTCATGCCCTGCAGTGACCTGGGCTGACCCATTGATGTTAGCTCAGGTCACTGCACTGCTCTCCCAGCCAATGGGGAACATCCTGCTCTTCATTGACTGGGACAGTGTGGATCGTCATGGCAACCCCTTGGATTACACCAGACCTGGATTTGTTTTTCATTCTAATAAATTGGTTAAAGAGGGAATGTTTTGGGGAGTGTTTTTTCAAATAAAAATGTGTTTGTCGTCTATTTTTTTTTATTACTGACTGGGTTGGTGATGTCGGGTATCTGATAGACGCCTGACCTCACCAACCCCAGGGCTTGATGCCAGGTGACATTACACATCTGGTATTAACCCCATATATTACCCCGTTTGCCACCGCACCAGGGCGCGGGATGAGCTGGGGCGAGGCACCAGGATTGGCGCATCTAATGGATGCGCCACTTCTGGGGCGGCTGCGGCCTGCTATTTTTAGGCTGGGGAGAGTCCAATAACCATGGACTTCCCTAGTCTGAGAATATCAGGCCTCAGCTGTCTGCTTTACCTTGGCTGGTAATCCAATTTTGGGGGACCCCTACGTGTTTTTTTTTTTTAATTATTTATTTAATTTAAAATAACAGCGTGGGGTGCCCTCAGTTTTGGATTACCAGCCAAGGTGAGGTTGCCAGCTGTGGCCTGCAGGCTGCAGCCGTCTGCTTTACCCTAGCTGGCTACAAAACTAGGGGGAACCCTACGTCATTTTTTTTTTCATTTTTTTGGCTAACTACAAAGCTAAGCACCCCTTAGTGCCACATGAAAGGCACCAAAGGGTGCTCCACTTTTTCTCCACTTTTTCTCCACTTCTTCTCCATTTCTTCACTTCTCCACTTTTTCTCCACTTTTTCTCCATTTTTTTCTCCACTTTTTCTCCACTTTTTCTCCACTTTTTCTCCACTTTTTCTTCACTTTTTCTCCACTTTTTATCCATTTTTTCTCCACTTTTTCTCCACTTTTTCTCCGTTCTTTTTCTATGGTTGGTCTACCCATTAGCTCTGCCATGCATAGTGTAGCTCTACACCTACTGCACATGTTACTTTATGATTGACATCTCTTTCGTACCAGAGCTGTCTAAGTCTACTCTGACCCCATATTTGTCATTACTATATTGTCCTTGTACTGTATTATGACATTTGTATCATGTGTTTCATTTCTTGCTGTGTTGCAATTTTTTTGCTGCATCCCAATTGCACCTCTACATTGTTCGAGTTTATGTTATTGTTCTCTCACTCTTATGTGATACTGATTATTGTCATTTTTCATGATTACATGCAGATAAGTCCAATCTGACGAAGGCTCAGGCCGAAACGTCATTTGTAACTTGTTTTGGACAAAAACATATATGCTTATGAAAAAAATTTTTTTCTTAATACGGACCAATAAAGAGTGATTTTGCATTACTATCCGTTGTGACTTACTGACTTAGTCTGGGAGATTTAGAGTGCCGAGGCTACTCACTAATTTTATCTATTATTACCTCTGAGCACCTATATACCAGTGAGCAGAGCTTCCTCTACAGTAGTTCTCCTGATTAGGCATGCCCTTACCTCATGAGCAGGGCATTGCAGCTTTGGTAGCAACCATTACGACATGGACTCTGCTGCTGTGGACCCGGGGAGAGTGAGTGCAGATTCATTGCACCCACACTCCTCACATGAAGGGTCCGCACTCCTAGAAAATGGGGGATACGTTCCCTGAGTGTCTCCCCCCCATATTCCAGACGGTCCAGTGTCGTCGTGGGACCCCTTTATTTTTTTTCTTACAATAAATTGGTGAAATAGGAAATGTTTTGGGGACTGTTTTTTCAAATAAATTCCTTTTGTCGATTTTTTTTTTTTTTGTTAGTACTGACAGTTTATGATGTTGGGTATCTAATAGACGCCATGACATCACAAACTGCTGGGCTTGATCTCAGGTGACTTTACAGCTAGTATCAACCCGATTTATTACCCCGTTTGCCACTGCACCAGGGCACAGGATGAGCTGGGGTGAAGCGCCAGGATTGGCGCATCTAGTGGATGCGCCGCGTCTGGGGTGCCTGCGGCCTGCTATTTTTAGGCTGTGAAGGCCCAATAACTATGGACCTTCCCACCCTGAGAATACCAGACCACAGCTGTCCGCTTTACCTTGGCTGGTGATCCAATTTGGGGGGGACCCTACTTTTATTGTGTAATTATTAATATTTATAAAATAATTATAAAAAAGAGCCTGAGGGGACCTCCACATTGGATCCCCAACCACGGTAAAGCTGCCAGCTGTGGTTTTCAGGCTACAGCCGTCTGCTTTACCCTAGCTGGCTATCAAAAATGGGGGGACCCAACGTCATTTTTTTTTTTAACTATTTTTTAAATAGAAAAAATTAATGGGCTTCCCTGTATTTTGATTGCCAACCAAGGTAACAGCAGGCAGACTGGGGTGGCAACCCATAGCTGTCTGCTTTATCTGTGCTGAGAATCAAAAATACCGCAGACCGCTACGTCATTTTTTTAAAGATTTCTTTTTACAGCACTGTGATGTCCAGCAATCAAAATACAGGGAAGCCCATTTTGTTTTTAGTTATTTAAATAAATAATTAAAAAAAATATATATGGCCTCCCGCTGCATTTTTTGTATTGCTAGGTAAGGGTAATCCAAGCAGCTACTGGCTGCTAACCCCCACTGCTTGGTGTTACCTTCACTGGCAATGGAAAATCCAGGGAAGCATTTTTTATTTTTTTTGCCAAAAAACTACAAAAAAAGGACGTGAGCTTCGCCATATTTTTGTATGCTAGCCAGGTATAGCAGGCAGGTGCTGGAAGAGTTGGATACAGCGCCAGAAGATGGCGCTTCTATGAAAATGCCATTTTCTGAGGCGGCTGCAGACTGCAATTCGCAGCAGTGGGGCCCAGAAAGCTCAGGCCAACCTGTGCTGCGGATTCCAATCCCCAGCTGCCTAGTTGTACCTGGCTGGACACAAAAATGGGGCGAAGCCTACGTCATTTGTTTTCTAATTATTTCATGAAATTCATGAAATAATAAAAAAAGGGCTTCCCTTTATTTTTGGTTCCCAGCCGGGTACAAATAGGCAACTGGGGGTTGGGGGCAGCCGTACCTGCCTGCTGTACCTGGCTAGCATACAAAAATATGGCGAAGCCCACATAATTTTTTCAGGGGGCAAAAAACTTCTGCATACAGTCCTGGATGGAGTATGCTGAGCCTTGTAGTTCTGCAGCTGCTGTCTGTCTGTATGAAGAAGAGCAGACAGCAGCTGCAGAACTACAAGGCTCAGCATACTCCATCCAGGACTGTATGCAGAATTTTTTTGCCCACCAAAAAAATGACGTGGGCTTCGCCATATTTTTGTATGCTAGCCAGGTACAGCAGGCAGCCACGGGCTGCCTCCAACCCCCAGTTGCCTATTTGTACCCGGCTGGGAACCAAAAATATAGGGAAGCCCATTTTTTTTAATTATTTCACTTATTTCATGAAATAATTAAAAAACAAATGACGTGGGCTTCGCCCCATTTTTGTGTCCAGCCGGGTACAACTAGGCAGCTGGGGATTGGAATCCGCAGCACAGGTTAGCCCGAGGTTTCTGGGCGCCTCTGCTGCGAATTTCAGTCCGCAGCCGTCCCAGAAAATGGCGCTCTCATAGAAGCGCCATCATCTGGCGCTGTATCCAACTCTTCCAACAGCCCTAGAGCCGGGTGGCTTGTTGGGTAATCATGAGTTAATACTGGCTTTGTTTTACTAGCCAGTATTAAGCCAGAGATTCTTAATGTCAGGCACGTTTGACCCTGCCATTAAGAATCTCCAATAAAGGGTTAAAAAAAAACACCACACAGAGAAAAAATACTTTAATAGAAATAAATACACAGACACATTAGAGACTCCATCTTTATTACCCCCTGTCAGCCCTCCACGATCCTGCTCTTCTGTCTTCTTTCTTTCTAGTGTAGTAGTAGTGACAATTGTAGTGAGGATGAGTTTACCCAGCTCATCACTTGGGGCTGGGGAACCTCCATCCTCACTACAATCCTCACTAGTGTAGTAGTAGTGACGATTGTAGTGAGGATGAGTTTACCCAGCTCATCACTTGGGGCTGAGGAACCTCATCCTCACTACAATCCTCACTAGTGTAGTAGTAGTGACGATTGTAGTGAGGATGAGTTTACCCAGCTCATCACTTGGGGCTGAGGAACCTCCATCCTCACTACAATCCTCACTAGTGTAGTAGTAGTGACGATTGTAGTGAGGATGAGTTTACCCAGCTCATCACTTGGGGCTGAGGAACCTCATCCTCACTACAATCCTCACTAGTGTAGTAGTAGTGACGATTGTAGTGAGGATGAGTTTACCCAGCTCATCACTTGGGGCTGGGGAACCTCCATCCTCACTACAATCCTCACTAGTGTAGTAGTAGTGACGATTGTAGTGAGGATGAGTTTACCCAGCTCATCACTTGGGGCTGAGGAACCTCCATCCTCACTACAATCCTCACTAGTGTAGTAGTAGTGACGATTGTAGTGAGGATGAGTTTACCCAGCTCATCACTTGGGGCTGAGGAACCTCATCCTCACTACAATCCTCACTAGTGTAGTAGTAGTGACGATTGTAGTGAGGATGAGTTTACCCAGCTCATCACTTGGGGCTGAGGAACCTCCATCCTCACTACAATCCTCACTAGTGTAGTAGTAGTGACGATTGTAGTGAGGATGAGTTTACCCAGCTCATCACTTGGGGCTGAGGAACCTCCATCCTCACTACAATCCTCACTAGTGTAGTAGTAGTGACGATTGTAGTGAGGATGAGTTTACCCAGCTCATCACTTGGGGCTGGGGAACCTCCATCCTCACTACAATCCTTACTAGTGTAGTAGTAGTGACGATTGTAGTGAGGATGAGTTTACCCAGCTCATCACTTGGGGCTGAGGAACCTCATCCTCACTACAATCCTCACTAGTGTAGTAGTAGTGACGATTGTAGTGAGGATGAGTTTACCCAGCTCATCACTTGGGGCTGAGGAACCTCCATCCTCACTACAATCCTCACTAGTGTAGTAGTAGTGACGATTGTAGTGAGGATGAGTTTACCCAGCTCATCACTTGGGGCTGAGGAACCTCATCCTCACTACAATCCTCACTAGTGTAGTAGTAGTGACGATTGTAGTGAGGATGAGTTTACCCAGCTCATCACTTGGGGCTGAGGAACCTCCATCCTCACTACAATCCTCACTACAATCGGGAAGCAGCGTGCAGCCTTCACTCCGTGAGTGATCAGTGCTGCTAGCGGTAACGCTGATAGACGCGTTACCATAGCAACGGTGCTCTCGGAGCCGCGGTTAGCGGTGATGTCACCGCTAACTGCGTTGCTATGGCAACCTCCGTTAATGACCGGCTGTGTCAGCCGGTCCCTAACGGAATGGGGAGTCGACCGTGTGCTAGAGCATGTCGCCGGTACACGGCGATACACATATGTGCACCGTGTACCGGAGAGATGCACTCGCAGGTCCTACATGACGCGTCATAGTCATGTGACCAGTCTGTAGCCAATGAGATAATAGCCACGTGACTGGTCACATGGCTATTTTGACGTCACGATAGGTCCTGCTTCACTGCTGCAGTGCCGGTCACTGGGAGCATTCAGCGATCATCGGATGGAATAGCGGCAGGAGACAGAGTGCAGAAGGGATCGCGGGGACCGGTAAGTGTTATGGCAATGTTTATTAACTGTTTGTGTACATTTATAATGCATTTTTATGTGTTTGTGATTGCCTCCCATTATAGCCTATAGGCTCGAGTTTGGTTCGTCGAACGTTCGACGAACCGAACTCGAACGGGACCCCCGTTCGGCGAACCGAACTCGAGCCGAACTGCGACCGGTTCGCTCATCTCTATTCGTGACCCGTACTTGACAATGGACCCCATATAAATCAATGAGGACCAAAACTTTGGTGCTGTAAAATGATCGTAGTAAGGGCTAGGTGGCTTCAAAAGGAAGCAAAATAGGGGCAATTGCCCTGCAAACAAATGTGGATAGGGGATAAATAGAAAATAAAAATGACATTGGGTTCCCCCTATTTTTATAACCAGCACAGCTAAAGCAGACAATTGCGGGCTGCAACTCTCAGCTGTCTATTTTACCTTGGCTGGTTATCAAAAATAAAGGGGATCCCATGTTGTTGTTTTTTTTAATTATTTAAATAATTTAAACAAACAACATGGGGTCCTCCCTATTTTTGATAACCAGCCAAGGTAAAGCAGACAGTTGGGGCCTGTATTATCAGACTGGAAAGGCTCATGATTATTTGGCCCTTCCCAGGGTAAAAAATAGCGGCCCGTTGCCACCCTAGAAGTGGGGTATCCATTAGATGCACCAATTCTGGCGCTTTGCCCTGCTCTTCCCGATTGCCCTGGTGCGGACATAATCAGGGTAATACTTTTTGGGTTTATGTCAACTGTGAATTGACAGCTGCCATCTAGTCCAGAGATTAGCAATGGAGATGCATTTATCAGACACCTCCATTACTAACCCGGTAAGTGTATGGTTAAAAAATACCACAGAGACCTCCCTTATTCACCAATTTATGCATTTAAAAAATCCTCGAAGTTTAGACCTAATCCAATGGATTATGATTGTGAGATATTCTGTGCTTGCCGCTGACCAGCAGTGAACTATGGAGCCTCGTTCTAAGAACGTTCTCAGAACAAAACTTCTTAGATTTCAGTGGGCATTGTGGAATATTACACCATTGGATTTATGATGTTATGTCTAGGATTTCTTTTGAATTACTAAATTGGTGAAGGAGGGAGTGTGAGGGAGCCTTTAATTACAATTGGATTACAGTACGTTGGAACTTTAAGGATTTTTTTAAATTAATAAATTTGGTAAACAAGGGAGTGTGGGGTAGTCTATACTCAAACTTTTTTTCCTGTGTGTATTTTTTTACTCTACACTTACCAAGTTAGTAATGAGGGTGTCTGGTAGACAAGTCTCCATTACTAACCCCTAGGCTTGATGTCAGCTGTCAATTCACAGCTGACATCAACCCCATCTGTATTACCTTGACTGCCACCGTACCAGGGTAATGAAGAAGAGCTGGGCAAAGAGCCAGTAGTGCTACTTTTAGGCTGGGAAGGCCCCATATAACCATGGGCCTTCCCAGCCTGATAATACCAGCCCCAGCTGTCAGATTTACCTTGGTTGGTTGGATAGTGGAGACCCATGCCATTTTTTTTTACATTATTTAAATAATAATAAAATAAGTGTGAAGTCCTCCTATTCTTGATAATCAGACAAGGTAAAGCAGACAGCTGAGGGCTGCAACCTGCAACTGTCTGCTTTACTTTCACTTGTTATCAAAAAAGGGGGGACCCCACATAATTTGTATTTCCTTTTTTATTTATTGCTCACAGCAGTGTACAGGTGTCTCCCGCATACTGAAAAGGTTGTTGATTGGCTGCGCTGCAGTCTTTCAACAAACTTTATTAGCAACTGAACAGGACACAAACTTTGAACTAGCACACAGACTATTTTGAAAAGTTCAAGTTCGAGCCCCAAACACCAGGTGCCCAGTATGAACCCCGAACTTTACCGTACGGGCTCACTCATATCATCAGTCACAGGTTATACTTGCAAACTTCACCACTGAATGTATGCGGAGTACCTGTGATCTTGTAACACTAGACCAAATATTTAATGGTATCCAATGTAGCCTTAGACTTAAAGGGAATATGTGTGCGCCGGTGTACATTTAATAAGCAACTGACACATGGCTACAACACCCATGATCAGAGCTATCTATGATTTCTGGATATTTAACCCCTTTGATGCAACAGTCAATGGTGACCGCTGAATCTAAGCAGTTAGAGGGAGTGGTCTTACTTTGTCACTTCCCATGAATGTGTGAAACCATTGAGTTTCCATGTTGGCTCGATGAAAGTGGGAAAGGGATAATTAAGACTCTCAGGTCTGCCATCTTTGTAGTAAAATAAAATAAAACAAATATATTTAGAATTATTATTTAATATCCCAAACTACAAATTGATCACATTATTTATCCCCAATGGACAATGCACTAACTAAAAATCTTAAAATTAATGTCAGAAATGCTGGGGGGATTTTGATCCAGCCTTGTAAAAAGTCAGGATAAAAAGTAATGAATAAGTAATTTACATCAAAAGTGGTAACAATGAAAGCTACATGTGTTCCCTAATAAAAGCCCTCATTAACCTTTATTATTTGGAAAAAAAATAATGGTCCTGGGAATGCAGTGACATAAAAATAATTTTTATTTTGCACTTGGCGGCAAAGATATCATAAAATTCGGAACTTGGAATGTATGAACTATAAACCAAGGCAAACTCAACATAGTCAAAGCCGAAATGAACAGAACTCGATTTACTCGGAATTGGCGAACTAAGATGGATTAAATTTGGACATTTCCAGTTATATGAACATTGGATCTACTATTCTGACAATGATAACCAAAGGAGAAACGGTGTTGCTTTAATTCTCAAACGAAAATTGTCCGGCACTGAAGAACAATGCAGTCAGTGATAGAGTCATCTCGATATGACTACAAGGAGCGTCAATCCATGTAACAGTTATACAAGTATACTCACCAACAAGAGATGCCGAGGTGGAGGATGTTGAACTATTCTACATTCAGGTTCAAGAAGAAATCGACAAGACACCAAAATAAGACTTTCTCACTGTCATGAGAAACTTGAATGCCAAAGTGGACCATGGAAAACATGGAACAGTTGAAAGAAACTTTGGACTTGGTGAACGAAACAAGGCTGTAGGAAGATTCATTGACTTTTGTATGACAAATCAACTGTCCATCATGAACACCTTCCTCCAAAATCACAAAGGGAAACTCTACACATGGACATCACCAAATGGAGTCTATAAGAATCAGAATAACTACGTATGTGTGTGACAAAGACGGAGGTTGTCAATCATTATAGCGAAAACAAGACCATGAGCTGACTGTGGAACTGATCATGATTTTTTGACAGCAAAGATTAGAGTCAAGTTGCACAAATGGACAAGACAACAGGTCGTTTTCAACTTTGATTTGACCAACATGACTCAGGTTTTTTGGAACAGTCTGCACAGCCAATGTATATCTCTGGACACAGATGAAAGAAATCCTGAGTAATTCTGGACATATATAAAGACTATTGTTACTGAAGAAGCCAGAAAGACAATAAACAAGAGTCAGAAGAGACCCCTGCAGCCATGGTTAACAGAAGATACCTTAAACATCATCTTAGGAACAGCAATGGCAAAAGTAAACAAGCAGGATGCAGACAACATCAGTAAAAGACAAAAGATAGCCATTTGAGCAGAAGAACTTTATTACCAAAAGATATGTACAGAGATAGAAAATGAACATCTGAAGGACAAAACCAGGAAGGCATACCAAAAGATCAAAGAGATAAAAAGTTTTATCCAAGAGTGGGAATGTTGAAAGACACAAATGGGAAAATAATAACCAAACCAGAAAAAAATCAAGGCAAGCTGGAAAGTACACGGAGCATCTCTACAAGAAGCTACGAGAAGTAACTAAGATGGGAAATGATAGCGAACTGAACATCTTGAAAGATAAAGTCGTTGCTGTGATAAAGCTTCTGTCAAACAACAAAGCACCTGGATGTGACAATATTCCAATAGAGTTAATAAAGTCTTTTGAAGCAGCAGATGATGTCATCACCCTGTGTCAACAGCTATGTCAAGAGACATGGACAACTGGTAAATGGCCCAAGGACGAGACAAGATCGGGACTTATTTCTATTCTGAAGAGGAGACATGCTACCGACTGTGGAAACTGACTATTGTGCGGATACCTCATGCCAGCAAAATACTACTGAAGATCCTACAAAGACGGCTACATCCGTATTTTCACAAAGATCTGTCAGAGGAACACGCAGGATTCAGAAAAGGCAGAGGAACAAGAGATGTAATTGCTAACATTGGATGGATGAGGGAAAATGCCAAAAATTATAAAAAGAGGCCTATTTTTGCCTCATCAATTTCAGCAAAGCCTTTGTGTTGATCACCAGAAACTTTGGTATCCTATGAAGGATATGGGTGAGCCGAACTCTCAGATCAGCCTCATAAGGAACCTTTACCTCTACCAAGAGGCAAGAGTCTGAATGGAACACGGTGACATGACATGGATCAAAGTAGAGCAAGGCATCTGACAACACGGCATCCTGTCACCATTTCTCTTCAATTTCTATTTAAAAGCTATTGTCAGGAAAGCTGGACTTGCTGGAAAAAAAGAAAGAATTATAATTGTTGGATGTACAATCAACACCCTTAAAGGGGTGGTTCACCCATATTTTTTATTGTCTAGATCGATATTATATTGAGAAACAAGGTTTCTCTCAAATACCTTATGTTGTCAATAGTGCCTGTGAGAGGCGCTATTGCAGACCGCTGCTCCCCGTCCAGTGACGTACCCGTCCAATGCTGCCACGTCACATCCGTGCGGCTGGCTACAGTCTTCCAGACTCTGAGCTGTGAGCGGTGCTTCACTGCTGTCACAGCCCATTTGCTCCCCCCTCCTCCTCCCTCCTCGCACAGCACGACGCGTCTCCTGCTCCCCCTTCCCTCCTCCCTCCTAGCACGCCACATCTCCTGCTCCCCCTTCCCTCCTCCCTCCTCCCTCCTAGCACGGCACATCTCCTGCTCCCCCCTCCCTCCTCGCAGAACGCTGCAAGCAAGAGACGTGCTGTGAGGGAGGAGGCAGGAGGAGCAGGGAGCAGATGGGCTCAGAACGCAGCCGGCCGCACGGATGTGACGTGGCAGCATTGGACGGGTACGTCACTGGACGGGGAGCAGCGGTCTGCAATAGCGCCTCTCACAGGCACTATTGACAACATAAGGTATTTGAGAGAAACCTTGTTTCTCAATATAATATCGATCTAGACAATAAAAAATATGGGTGAACCACCCCTTTAAATACGCAGACGATACAATATTGATAGCAACAAGCATAGATGGAATGAAGGAATTATTACGGAGTGTCAGGATGGAAAGCTCAAATACGGGACTGCCACTCAATACAAAGACGACACAGATGTTGACTATTACCAGGCATGACTGGGAGACATTTGAGATGGATGGTGACAAATTGGAAGTTTTAAAAGACTTCAACCTACTTGGATCAATGATCACTCAAGATGCAACGACGACATCGGAAGTCAATAGGACAATGGCTATGGGCAAATCAACAATAAAGTCACTTGACAAGGTCTTCAACTTGAGGAACATTTTTCTGGTGATGAAGACACGACTAATACATAGACTGGTCTTTTCTGTGGTAACATTTGGATGCGAAACCTGGATGATAAAGGAACAGGAAAGGAGAATCAACAGCCTTCAAAATGCGGTGCTGGAGAAGGTTGTTAATATCATAGATGGCAAGAAGAACAAACACATCAATTTTGGAACAAATCAATCCAGACATATCACTTGAAACAGGGATCACCAAGACTTGCCTACTTTGGACACGTCATACGAAGAAAGCAATTACTGGAGAAGGACATCATGGTTGGAAGAATAGAAGGAACAAGGCGAAGAGGAAAACCAGCAACCCGATGGCTTGATACTAACAAGAAAGCGGCAGAGAAGACCCTGGTGAACCTATCTAAGCTAGTAAAAAAATCGATCTTCCTATAGAGGTTTAATCCATCAAGTCACCATGGCTCGAAAATGAGCTGAAGGCCATTAAATAATAATACATGGGAGAGGTCCTGCAGTACCAGTCACAACCAATACACAATTTACTGAGCTGTTCTACCTCCGAGGCTCTGTGGCCTCTTCAGCTAGCTCATCATGCATGGTCTGGGGGTCGTACACTCACCAATATAATACTGCAGAACAATATGAAGGATTGGCCATTAATATTAAAGTTCCTAAAAACTATATTAAAGGGGTTGTCCTCTAATGTAGTCTCCAGTGTAAAATCTAAAAACATTTTACTCACCTCCTGCACCAGTGCCGCTAAAACGATGCCTACGCCGGAAATGGAAGTGTAAGTAAAGAAGCTCATTGGCTTGTAGACGTACCTGGCATACATATACTACAGTATGGTGCTAATAACAAGGCCATAAATAGATGTGCAGCTGACTCAATCTGCGCCTCTTATTCATGCCCACTGCACTAAGCTCCTTATGTATTTTTTTCTATACGTAAAGCTGGTTCATCCTTAGCAGAGATAAAGGAATCTGTGATTATTTTTTTTTACAGGACATAACAGACTTCTACATACGACAGATGGATGGCGGCATCTCGAGCAGACATCACTTAAAAAGGTTGGCCTTCTTTAGGGAAATTATTTTTTTTTACTTAAATGCATGTATTTTGGGCTAAAAATCATTTTAGCAATTGGAGATAATTGCAAATGTTGCATCATTCAGATTTTACAGGCTTTTTAATGTCCTGCACAATCAAATTTAATGTAGTCTGTGAGAAACTCAGGAAAAGTGATAAAAAAGTTACAAACTTTCCTGTATTATTTTTTATCTGCTGCAGGTTCTGTCGCTTTTTGATTTTCCGCATCAATAAAAATCTTTAGGCCTCATTCAGACGTCCGTAATTTTTCTTATACATATAAACGCAGAATATTTATATAATATAATATATGTGTCAGTTTTCATCATCGGAGATTTTCACGCATGAAAAAAACTAAATACCGTATTTTTCGAATTAGATGCACTTTTCTTCCCAAAAATTTGGGAGGAAAATTGGGGGTGCGTCTTATAATCCGAATGTAGTTTACCAGGGGTGGTGGAGAGGGGTCACAGGAGGCAGGGGAGATGCTGTGGGCCGTGGGCACTGTGCTGCGGGCTTGGTGCTGGTCACCGAGCTGCGGGCTTAGTGCTGGGCACTGTGCTGCGGGCTGTGAGGCAAGTGCTGCTGTCACCAGTGAAGGCTTCAAATAATGGCGCCCGGAGTTGGCGCATGCGCATATGGAGCTCTCGGCTCAAGATCTCATCTGTGCACACGCCGCCTCTGGCCCACTGATTCCCTGCAGCGGACCTAAGGAAAATGGTGCCTGGAGGCTGCGCATGCGCAGATGAGATCTCGTCTTGTCATTGAGCCGAGAGCTCCATCTGCACATGCGCCGCCTCCGGACGCAATTTCTTTGAAGCCCGCACCGCTGACAGCTTCCAGATGCTCCGCCTACCTCACGTTGCCAGTATCGAGCATCTGGGACACCTGCTGGAACTCCAGCAGCTCTGCCCGCAGCATCAGCCCCCCGCCGCCTGTGATTCCTCTCCACCACCGCTGCCACCCTCCCCTTCGCTGGTAAAACAGCAGTGAATTATAAGACAGACTCCATATTTTTTTCCCCTTTTTACTCCTTTCAATTTTGGGTGCGTTTTATAAAATGAAAAGTACTGTAAATTGCAACGCTACTCTTATCCATCACAATGTGGACATGTGTATGTGCTTTCAGTCATTTCAGGGACCTGTAGACTTGTATGGGTAATTTAAGCCGTGACTCATATCTAAAAATGAAATGTTATTCTTTACAGATATGTTAATAGCACCAAAGTTTATAAGGGGTATGTGTGTTTTATCCATGTAGTACAAAGATAGAACACGGACGCATGAATGAGGGCTAAGTAAATTAACTTATATGGGAATGAAATTAACATTTGTTTAAAAAGCACTCCCATCAAAGTTTTTATCCTCTTAACATATTGCAGTCATCATATTAGATAGCACTGTGTACTTAAGATTGCTTATTTTGCTCTTCTACCCAGTTAATTCCTCTGTTTTCCCTTAGGTCTATGACATCACTATTAACAACTGACTAGCTGAATCCATCTAAGCTCTGTGTAGAAACATAAAGTCTCTTTTCCCTGCATAAGTCATCATGAGAATGCAAAATTTCAGTCACTGAAAACACTTTACAGTTCTAATGATAACTCATACAGAGCAAAGAAACTTCCTTGTTTGTACATAACGTTTAGCAGGATTCAGCCAGTCTTTTTTTTTAATCATATGATGTCATAGACCCAAAGGAAAAAGAGAAGAATTAACTGGGTAGGAAGGCAAAATGATCAATTCATGGATATATGTGAGAATATTTAAAAAAAAAAACAAAAAAAGTTCCTGGTTTTCGTTTGTGGTTGTGCAGGAACTGAACATAACTTGTGCTGTAGTTTGACATTTTTTCACTAGATGGCACAGACATTTAAGGGACTCTGTCAGCACAAAATGATTGTGCAAACCAGGTAAAGATGCTCGGTGCACCCTTGACCTGGCCAAGCATATAAATAGGGTAACCCATGAACAAAGTACATTTTAATCAATAGATCTTGGAATAATAATTTCCACAATTTTATGCGATAAAAAAATGTTCCTGTGCTGAGATAATCTTATATATGTGTCCCTGCTGTGTGCTGTGTAATGGCTGTATATAGCCAAAAACATTGATCACACCAGAGCACTTGGGCAGGAGAGGAAATGAAAAATTCTATTTTACAATAAACAGATTTAGCCAAAAATGTTTATATTTTGTTATTTTTGCACACTACTTTTGTAAAAAAAAGTATTAGATTTCTGCATCACCATGTTCTGAGAACAATAATGATTTTCATTCCATCAATAGAGCAGTATTACAGCTTATTTTTCGCAGGATGAGTTGAAGTTTTTATTGGTACCATTGTAGACTACAAACATTTTTTTTCTTACTTTTAGGTGGCAGCGTGAACAACAAAAACCCCCAGTCATTTAGTAAGTGTTAATATTTTTTTCCCAAGCCATTTGCTATATAATAAAAGTAATGAGAAAACTTTATTCTTTGTCAGTACAATCACAGCGATACCACACTACAAACAAATTTATTTTTAAAAAATTATTGTCATGATCCAGGACCGGGATTCTCCGCTCCAGAGTTTCCCAAACCCGGCCTGGTCATGTGAGGGGTTCATTCCCATCAGCCTCGTTCTGGTTTCAGGAGACACTATATCTGGTCTCTGCACTTGCATTCCAGTGCTGGTTCATTCCAGAAATATTACTGAGTCCATCACTTATTAGATATATGAAACTGAAATAGCTGTTGCAGAAACCCAAATTGTTATAAAGAAAAAAGGTTAACATTAATCGGGGTGCCCAAACTTTTTCATATGACTGTGTATATATATATATATAAAACAAAAATACAAAAATCGAAACATAATTCATCATAATTTATGATTCTCTCCTAGTGGCACAGTTTCAATTTTGAGAAGCATATACAGCATATGTATGCTATGTATATATATACAGTCATATGAAAAAGTTTGGGCACCCCTATTAATGTTACCCTTTTTTCTTTATAACAATTTGGGTTTTTGCAGCAGCTATTTCAGTTTCATATATCTAATAACTGATGGACTGAGTAATATTTCTGGATTGAAATGAGGTTTATTGTACTAACAGAAAATGTGCAATCCGCATTTAAACAAAATTTGACCGGTGCAAAAGTATGGGCACCTCAACATAAAAGTGACATTAATATATTGTAGATCCTCCTTTTGCAAAAATAACACCCTCTAGTCACTTCCTGTAGCTTTTAATGAGTTCCTGGATGAAGGCATATTTGACCATTCCTGTTTACAAAACAATTCCAGTTCAGTTAAGTTTGATGGTCGCCGAGCATGGACAGCTCATTAAAACAACTCATTAAAAGCTACAGGAAGCGACTAGAGGCTGTTATTTTTGCAAAAGGAGGATCTACAAAATATTAATGTCACTTTTATGTTGAGTTGCCCATACTTTTGCACCGGTCAAATTTTGTTTAAATGCGGATTGCACATTTTCTGTTAGTACAATAAACCTCATTTCAATCCAGAAATATTACTGAGTCCATCAGTTATTAGATATATGAAACTGAAATAGCTGTTGCAAAAACCCAAATTGTTATAAAGAAAAAAGGTTAATATTAATAGGGGTGCCCAAACTTTTTCATATGACTGTGTGTATATATATATATATGCACACGCACAATGAACAAAAATTCAAAGATCTAAGATCTCTTCTATATGCACATTTTACAGTGGCCTTTCATTATGGTCAGCCTAAGGCACACCTGTGCAATAATCATGCTGTGTAATCGGCATCTTCATACGCAGCATCTGTGAGGTGGATGGATTATCTTGGCAAAAAAGTGCTCAGTAACAGATTTAGCCAAATTGGGAAATAATATTTGAGAGAAAAAGGCCTTTTGTTCATAGAAAAAAATCTTAGATCTTGCTTTGAGTTCAGCTCAGTGTACATACACCGTGTGCAGAATTATTAGGCAAATGAGTATTTTGATCACATGATACTTTTTATACATGTTGTCCTACTCCAAGCTGTATAGGCCGAGAGCCAACTACCAATTAAGTAAATCAGGTGATGTGCATCTCTGTAATGAGGAGGGGTGCAGTGTAATGACAACACCCTATATAAGGGGTGCTTAATTATTAGGCAACTTCCTTTCCTTTGGCAAAATGGGTCAGAAGAGAGATTTGACGGGTTCTGAAAAGTCCAAAATTGTGAGATGTCTTGCAGAGGGATGCAGCAGTCTTTAAATTTAAACTGACAGTTTCTGGAAGACAACTTCTTCAAGCAGTGGTACAGGAAGAAGTCGGTATCGTTCAAGAAAAACATGATTTTCATGCGGGACAATGCTCCATCACATGCATCCAACTACTCCACAGCGTCGCTGGCCAGTAAAGGTCTAAAAGATGGAAAAATAATGACATGGCCCCCTTGTTCACCTGATCTGAACCCCATAGAGAACCTGTGGTCCCTCATAAAATGTGAGATCTACAGGGAGGGAAAACAGTGCACCTCTCGGAACAGTGTCTGGGAAGCTGTGGTGGCTGCTGCTCGCAATGTTGATCGTAAACAGATCAAGCATCTGACAGAATCTATGGATGTCCAAAGCCCTATTATACTTACCTACCACTGAGTTTTTTATTGTGGTCTATGGGATCCAGATTTTTATTCCCTTATCTTGTGCTTGTAAACGTCCTTCTATTTTTCTACTTGTTGTTTATTAATACAAAATAAAATTTATACTATTTGCACCAGTACTCCTAGTGCTCTTGTTTTATTATAGAATCTATGGATGGTCGGCTGTTGAGTGTCATCATAAAGAAAGGTGGCTATATTGGTCACTAATTTTTTTGGGTTTTGTTTTTGCATGTCAGAAATGTTTATTTCTAAATTTTGTGCAGTTTTATTGGTTTACCTGGTGAAAATAAACAAGTGAGATGGGAATGTATTTGTTTTTTTATTAAGTTGCCTAATAATTCTGCACAGTAATAGTTACCTGCACAAACAGATATCCTCCTAAGATAGCCAAATCTAAAAAACCCCACTCCAACTGCCAAAAATACTAAGCTTTGAGATATATATAATATATATATATATATATATATATATATATATATATATATATATATATATTATATATACTGTATATATTACACACACACAAACACAGTATATCACAAAAGTGAGTACACCCCTCACATTTTGGTACACAGTATACAGCCTGTATAACAGTGTAAATTTGGTGTCCTCTAAATAACTCAACACAAAGACATTACCGTCACAACCACCGACAACAAAAGTTAGAACACCTCTAAGTGAAAGCAGCCAAAGTGTCAATATTTCGTGTGACCCCAATTATTTTCAAGCACTGCCTTAACTGTCTTGGGCATGGAGGACACTAGAGCTTCACAGGAGCCACTGGATACTCTTTCATTCTCCATGATGACATCCCGGAGCTGGTGGATGTTAGAGACCTTGTGCTCCTCCACCTTCCATTTGAGGAGTCCCACAGATGCTAAATAGGGTTTAGGTCTGGAGACGCCTGGCTAGTCCAGCACCTTTACCCTCAGTTTCTTAATAAGGCAGTGTTCTTGGAGGTGTGTTTGGTGTCATTATCATGTTGTAATACTGCCCTGCGGACCAGTTTCTGGAAGGAAGGGAATCATGCTCTGCTTCAGTATGTCACAGTACATGATGACTTTCATGGTTCCCTCAATGAACTGTAGCTCCCCACAGCTGGCAGCACTCATGCAGCCCCAAACCATGACACTCCCACCACCATGCCTGACTGTAGGCAGGACACACTTTTCTTTCTACTCCTCACCTAGTTGCCGCCACAAACGCTTGACACCATAAGAACGTAATTACTTTTTCTTGGTCTCATCAGACCACAAGACATGGTTCCAGTAATCCATGTCCTTATTCTGCTTGCCTTCAGTGAACTACAGGCTTTCTTGTGCATCAACTTTAGACGAAGCTTCGCTCTGAGACATCAGTCATGCAGAGAAATGTGATGCAGCGTTTGCTTTGAGTACTGACAGGCGGACCCCCCACTCCTGTAACCTCTGCAGCAATGCTGGCAGCACTCAGATGTCTATTCTGAAAAGACAACCTCTGGATATCACGCTGAGCACATGCACTCGACTTCTTTAGTCGACCATGACAAGGCCTGGTTTGAGTGGATCCTGTCTTGGTAAACCGCTGTATGGTCTTGGCCACTGTATTGCAGCTCAGTGTCAGGGCCTTGGCAATCTTCTTATAGGCTAGACCATCTTTATGTAGAAAACAGGAGAAAACACATGACCATGATCCAAGGTGCAAAAGTGAAATCTTTATTAACATAGGAATAGGTGCGGGGCGGCACAGAGCAAGTGAGGACAACGACCATCTAGCAATGACCAAAACACACACACAGATGTCAAAGTGATAGATGTATAGGTCCATCCATAGTGTACTGCAAAAAATCATTTATTCCACATAACAGTATGACAAAATATACCATATAATGATAAATATATGGACACAAATGTCAGTAACCACAAGCATAAACATTCACATTGTAAACAGGGAATAATTTCCCATCAATCCCATCCATATGGGTCCCCAATGAAACTCAGGGAAAACAAAATAGATTGGTTAAATTAGGGTGATGTGAAAAAGGATAATGAATATACTTGTAAAATCACATATTTGTGAGCTGACATTCCCTGTCCACATATAATATGGAAAAGTCATATACCAACAAACATTGTCCGCAGTTACTGGATATAGGACAAAAGTACAAGTATCAACCAGGTTGGGCAAGATCACTATAGTGTGAGAGGGAATAATTCCTGTGTCCCATCCACATAGGTCCCTAGGTCAAAATCAATGGCCAATATCATAGCCAAAGTATCACCATGATAGTCCATGGAGAGAAGTGGAGAGAAGGGACCTCCAAACTACATGGTTAGAAGGATTGATAATACACCATACCTGGGAGATTAGTGGTCAGAGGGCAATGTCCGTGTCCTTCCCGACGGACTTTCGGCGGAGAAGCCTTCGTCAGGGGGCGTGGACAAGTGAGGAGAGGTGTGTGTTTAAAAAGAGGGCGTCGACCAATCACAGCCGGTTAGTGTGGCCGTGACGTAAGCTGTGACCGAGGCAACGCTAGACGCTCCACAGCAGCCGGGCCGCCTACCGCCCGACAGTTCCGGTCACATGACCGCCACGTGTGCGCATCACGCGGCCGTCATGTGAGCAGACGTCAGACAGAATGGAGGCGGCGCGGCGGCGTGATGTCGTCAGCTGCCTCCGGGACGCATACGAATCACCGCATATCTCGGCGTTAAAGGTCATGTGATTGCCACTACAACATGAGGGCAAGGGTATCATATGGGAGACGGATACTAAAGTATTTAGATGGTGGATATAAATCACGATCCCATAGTGTATAAGTGCATCATATCCAAGGACAAAACCCAATAGATCAATCATATGCATAAAGAATAGACAACACTGTACTATATAGCTGGCCACATATATATTAGTAGTGTAAAAGGGGTAAAATTACACCCAAACATATCGGCTAAAATATGTCAGTAATGAAAAAAGGAAAAAAGTAAGAATAAAAGGCTACTAGAATGTACAGCAAGGTTTACTATCATAGGCAATCGAGATCTCAATGTTATCCAGAACTTGATATAGTAAGATAGTTCTTCATATGGGTAAAACGACTTTGCAAAGATGCAGAGTTTACAGCTTCCATCCTCAGTGGCACATCATAAAGGTTATAAGGAAGACATCCCACCACGGTGATAGAGAAACAAACAACCCCAACCAGGTCTGGGAGGTCTAGGAGCACATCAGGTCAGATGGTTGCCAATTGAGGGGTATTGTGAGGCTGTTGTGTTTGGCCCCCCCCTCTACATATTGGACAACTAAAATAATTTTTCTTCATACATCTTTTGAATTTTGTCTTCTGGACACTATAACTGTCTTGTGTGTATAATTCAGTAATTTTTACAACCTGGTTGGGGTTGTTTGTTTCTCTATCACCGTGGTGGGAGGTTACTCTATCCTCCCCCCCAGTGTGAGGTTTGTCCTTCCATGGTGATATTAGGAGCTTTTTACATTTGCTCCATTTTTACTTGGTTGTTCTACAACCGTATGTGTTGTGTGGTTTAATATTTTTAACTATGAACCAATAAAGGTTATATTTTAATTGTTACCACAATTTATATTAGTGCTGGGCTGTATCTATACATATATCGTGAAGCATATGACAATTTTTGGGAATTTATAAGGAAGACGCCTATAAGGATAAAAAATTAAAATGAGTAACAATTAAGTTAACAAAATAAAAACAGTACAACAACAACAACCCCCCTCATGTATATAACAAGAGGGACCACGGCCGGTCACAAAAAAGGGGCATACGAGATGTTCTCGTTCAGTCCCAGAGGGTGAAGAGTTTTCAATTCCCAGATCCATCTAGTCTCCATCCTGGCCAGTCGTTGACTGATCCTTCCCCCACGAATATTTACGTCAAGGCGGTCAATGCCCCTGACCCGTAAAAGCGTCGGATCAGATTGATGGTACTGTCTAAAGTGGCGTGGGAGACTAGATGGATCTGGGAATTGAAAACTCTTCACCCTCTGGGACTGAACGAGAACATCTCGTATGCCCCTTTTTTGTGACCGGCCGTGGTCCCTCTTGTTATATACATGAGGGGGGTTGTTGTTGTTGTACTGTTTTTATTTTGTTAATTTAATTGTTACTCATTTTAATTTTTTATCCTTATAGGCGTCTTCCTTATAACCTTTATGATGTGCCACTGAGGATGGAAGCTGTAAACTCTGCATCTTTGCAAAGTCGTTTTACCCATATGAAGAACTATCTTACGTGTGATGCGCACACGTGGCGGTCATGTGACCGGAACTGTCGGGAGGTAGGCGGCCCGGCTGCTGTGGAGCGTCTAGCGTTGCCTCGGTCACAGCTTACGTCACGGCCACACTAACCGGCTGTGATTGGTCGACGCCCTCTTTTTAAACACACACCTCTCCTCACTTGTCCACGCCCCCTGACGAAGGCTTCTCCGCCGAAACGGCCGTCGGGAAGGACACGGACATTGCCCTCTGACCACTAATCTCCCAGGTATGGTGTATTATCAATCCTTCTAACCATGTAGTTTGGAGGTCCCTTCTCTCCACTTCTCTCCATGGACTATCATGGTGATACTTTGGCTATGATATTGGCCATTGATTTTGACCTAGGGACCTATGTGGATGGGACACAGGAATTATTCCCTCTCACACTATAGTGATCTTGCCCAACCTGGTTGATACTTGTACTTTTGTCCTATATCCAGTAACTGCGGACAATGTTTGTTGGTATATGACTTTTCCATATTATATGTGGACAGGGAATGTCAGCTCACAAATATGTGATTTTACAGGTATATTCATTATCCTTTTTCACATCACCCTAATTTAACCAATCTATTTTGTTTTCCCTGAGTTTCATTGGGGACCCATATGGATGGGATTGATGGGAAATTATTCCCTGTTTACAATGTGAATGTTTATGCTTGTGGTTACTGACATTTGTGTCCATATATTTATCATTATATGGTATATTTTGTCATACTGTTATGTGGAATAAATGATTTTTTGCAGTACACTATGGATGGACCTATACATCTATCACTTTGACATCTGTGTGTGTATTTTAGTGATTGCTAGATGGTCGTTGTCCTCACTTGTTCTGTGCCGCCCCGCACCTATTCCTATGTCAATAAAGATTTCACTTTTGCACCTTGGATCATGGTCGTGTGTTTTCTCCTGTTTTCTGATATAATTGCGACTTATCCTCAGTCCCCATCCAGTTTTCTATTCATAATATGATCCGTAATGCTCATATATGTGTTTGGTAAATAATGGTGTGGCTGTGGCTTTTTCTACATATTAATTTTACTGTGTTTTGCACAGATATTTGTGTTTCAGCCATGGACTACAAAGCTAAAGAAAAAAGTTGGCTGGACCAGGCCAACCAGGTGTATGGTGATTTGGAGTGCGGCACTGTATCTACAAGTGATCACAATTTAGAGGAGGCTTTCCTTGTAATTCAACAATTACATCTTAAAAGATCTAAATTATGGTGGAACCGTTTGTTCTTACAGAGATATATTTCCAAAAAGTTCATACCCCGAGGGTTAAGAGTCCGTACAATTCCCACTTTCTTTATTGATGACCAATCTTTCATCACAAGATGGGAGGAGACATGCAATTCGTGTTCTTCAACTTTCATGGAATTATTGGTTGAATCTAATACCAAAAGCATTTCCAATATTGATATTCTATTGGATGAAGCACAGTCCAAATTTAAAGAAACATGTCCTCTGGACCAATTATCTGCTTTTGATTCAAGATTAGAAAAAAATCTTGATGGTTGTGTCAAAAAAATCCATGACACACAAGCTAAAAAATGGGCTCGCGATTCACGTGATTTTTCACAAAAAATGGTTTATTTTTGGAGACAGGCCCCCCCTGGATCGCCTAGGGCTGCTCGCTCCTCCTCCTTTTCGTCAGTATCTACAGTCAGCGATCAGTCTGATATACCCTCTGTTCAATCTAACATCACTACTCGATCTGGCCTTCTGATTGGGAGATCAAGAGAAAATAGGACACCTGCTGTGAAAACGAACAACTACAGATCACCAGGATATAAACACTCTAACAAGGTGATTAACCTTAGTTCACATATTTTGTCCCCCTCTGATATCTCCCTCTTAGAAAAAGGTTTTTCTTTCTCACCAACTGCCAGATTTGATCGATTTGTGGCTATCAAGGACTTGCATTTATTTGCTCGATCCTTGATTTTCAAGAAATATTTTTTTGATTCTAATTTACAAAAACTTTTCCCTACAGAGGAGGAACAAGTAGCCCTACGCGATCTCGAGGAATTGGCCATGGAACACATCACTACTGAAGGAGGTAAGATCCCTCCTTCAATACGTCCACGCTCCAGGAAGTTCCCTCCCCTTTCATCATGTTCAAATGTGGAATTGTTTGTACAACTGGTCTCCAAGGAATTTGATGTGATTCCATCTGGTATTTCACATGACAATCTTTCTTGGCAGGAGCGTACTAGGTTGCGGGAGTTGCGGACATTGCCTGGAGTGGTGTTGAAGCCTGCGGACAAGGGTGGTAACGTGGTGGTGTGGCCGAAGGATCTCTATGAGAGGGAGGCTTTTAGGCAACTGCGGGATAGGGTCTGCTACAAAAAGCTGACCTTCAATCCGCTTTCTGTCTTTACCTCCTTACTCTATGGGATCCTAAAAGCCGCACAAGCCAACAACGTTATCACCAAGGACCTAGCTTCAGCCCTTCAGGTATCTGAGCCGGTAATTCCCACATTGTACCTCCTGCCTAAGATTCATAAGGGTATAAGCCCCCCTCCAGGGAGACCGATTGTTTCAGGGAGGGGTAATTTCCTGGAGCATGTTAATCGCTGGATTGATTCTAAACTCCAGCCGCTTGTGGAGGGATTGCCATCTTTTACTAAAGATACCGGCAATTTCCTCAGGAAGGTCGACGGACTGAACATTGGTGATGACTCTGTGTTGGTGACGGGGGATGTAGAATCCCTCTACACCAGCATAAAACATTGTGATGGACTTTGGGCCACCCGTTTGTTTTTGGAGATGTCTAACCTATCATCTGAAATGGTGGCCCTTATCATGGAGTTATTGGAGTTTACTTTAACCCACAATTTCTTTGTCTTCAAGGGGTCCTTTTACCTACAGCTCCAGGGAACAGTGATGGGGGCTTCTTTTGCCCCCTCCTATGCCAACCTGTTCCTGGGGCTGTGGGAGAGGGACCTCTTCCTGTCAGATCAGCTACCATCGATGGACCGTGTCCCCTTTTGGACACGGTACATCGATGATATCTTTATGATCTGGCAGGGTACGGAGACTGAACTCCATGACTTCATGAAGGTCCTTAACTCCAATGATTTGAATATCTTTATTACTTATACCCACCATGCTCAGTCCGTCGATTTTCTTGACGTTATCGTCAAAAGAGATCTCCAAAATACCATTCAGACTGACCTTTTCCGCAAAAAGACTGCGGGGAACATGCTTTTGCATGCATCCTCATCCCATCCTGGTCATATGATCCGATCCATCCCAGTGGGCCAGTTCCTGCGCCTTCGCAGGATCTGCTCCACTGATTTTGATTTTGAAGAAAGAGCTCTGGACCTCAAGCATAGATTTTATGCAAGGGGTTACAGTAAGCGCTGTGTGAAGAGAGCTTACAACAGGGCTAGACATTCCACTCGTCACTCCCTGTTGTATGCCCCCAAGAGCCCTCAATCGCGGGAGACACTGAGATTTGTTACCGACTATCATGGTCAATTTTCGGCCATGAGATCTTGCCTGCAGAAATTTTGGCCAGTTTTGCAGGCTGATCCTATTATGGCTCAGTTGATCCCTGATAGACCAATGTTGAGTATTCGGAGATCCAAAAATCTCCGAGACCATCTGGTTACAAGCCATTATGATGAGAGCATTCAGCCATCTCCTTTTGGTGTTGTGGCCCCTCGCATTGGATGTACACCATGCGGTCGCTGTGTTGCCTGTCCGAATGTGGACAGGATAGACACATTCACGGACTCTATGGTGGTTCACACCTTTTCCATCAAAAAATTCATCACATGTACGACGTCGGCGGTCATTTATTATGCCGTCTGCCCCTGCCCCAAAATATACGTCGGTCTGACAACTAGGCAATTTAAGGTGCGCATTCGGGAGCACGTTAATGGGATAATCGCAGCGGCAAACTGCTCCGATGTTCCATCATTAAAAACTATCCCACGCCACTTTAGACAGTACCATCAATCTGATCCGACGCTTTTACGGGTCAGGGGCATTGACCGCCTTGACGTAAATATTCGTGGGGGAAGGATCAGTCAACGACTGGCCAGGATGGAGACTAGATGGATCTGGGAATTGAAAACTCTTCACCCTCTGGGACTGAACGAGAACATCTCGTATGCCCCTTTTTTGTGACCGGCCGTGGTCCCTCTTGTTATATACATGAGGGGGGTTGTTGTTGTTGTACTGTTTTTATTTTAACTTAATTGTTACTCATTTTAATTTTTTATCCTTATAGGCGTCTTCCTTATAACCTTTATGATGTGCCACTGAGGATGGAAGCTGTAAACTCTGCATCTTTGCAAAGTCGTTTTACCCATATGAAGAACTATCTTACTATATCAAGTTCTGGATAACATTGAGATCTCGATTGCCTATGATAGTAAACCTTGCTGTACATTCTAGTAGCCTTTTATTCTTACTTTTTTCCTTTTTTCATTACTGACATATTTTAGCCGATATGTTTGGGTGTAATTTTACCCCTTTTACACTACTAATATATATGTGGCCAGCTATATAGTACAGTGTTGTCTATTCTTTATGCATATGATTGATCTATTGGGTTTTGTCCTTGGATATGATGCACTTATACACTATGGGATCGTGATTTATATCCGCCATCTAAATACTTTAGTATCCGTCTCCCATATGATACCCTTGCCCTCATGTTGTAGTGGCAATCACATGACCTTTAACGCCGAGATATGCGGTGATTCGTATGCGTCCCGGAGGCAGCTGACGACATCACGCCGCCGCGCCGCCTCCATTCTGTCTGACGTCTGCTCACATGACGGCCGCGTGATGCGCACACGTGGCGGTCATGTGACCGGAACTGTCGGGCGGTAGGCGGCCCGGCTGCTGTGGAGCGTCTAGCGTTGCCTCGGTCACAGCTTACGTCACGGCCACACTAACCGGCTGTGATTGGTCGACGCCCTCTTTTTAAACACACACCTCTCCTCACTTGTCCACGCCCCCTGACGAAGGCTTCTCCGCCGAAACGGCCGTCGGGAAGGACACGGACATTGCCCTCTGACCACTGATCTCCCAGGTATGGTGTATTATCAATCCTTCTAACCATGTAGTTTGGAGGTCCCTTCTCTCCACTTCTCTCCATGGACTATCATGGTGATACTTTGGCTATGATATTGGCCATTGATTTTGACCTAGGGACCTATGTGGATGGGACACAGGAATTATTCCCTCTCACACTATAGTGATCTTGCCCAACCTGGTTGATACTTGTACTTTTGTCCTATATCCAGTAACTGCGGACAATGTTTGTTGGTATATGACTTTTCCATATTATATGTGGACAGGGAATGTCAGCTCACAAATATGTGATTTTACAAGTATATTCATTATCCTTTTTCACATCACCCTAATTTAACCAATCTATTTTGTTTTCCCTGAGTTTCATTGGGGACCCATATGGATGGGATTGATGGGAAATTATTCCCTGTTTACAATGTGAATGTTTATGCTTGTGGTTACTGACATTTGTGTCCATATATTTATCATTATATGGTATATTTTGTCATACTGTTATGTGGAATAAATGATTTTTTGCAGTACACTATGGATGGACCTATACATCTATCACTTTGACATCTGTGTGTGTATTTTGGTCATTGCTAGATGGTCGTTGTCCTCACTTGTTCTGTGCCGCCCCGCACCTATTCCTATGTCAATAAAGATTTCACTTTTGCACCTTGGATCATGGTCGTGTGTTTTCTCCTGTTTTCTGATATAATTGCGACTTATCCTCAGTCCCCATCCAGTTTTCTATTCATAATATGATCCGTAATGCTCATATATGTGTTTGGTAAATAATGGTGTGGCTGTGGCTTTTTCTACATATTAATTTTACTGTGTTTTGCACAGATATTTGTGTTTCAGCCATGGACTACAAAGCTAAAGAAAAAAGTTGTCTGGACCAGGCCAACCAGGTGTATGGTGATTTGGAGTCCGGCACTGTATCTACAAGTGATCACAATTTAGAGGAGGCTTTCCTTGTAATTCAACAATTACATCTTAAAAGATCTAAATTATGGTGGAACCGTTTGTTCTTACAGAGATATATTTCCAAAAAGTTCATACCCCGAGGGTTAAGAGTCCGTACAATTCCCACTTTCTTTATTGATGACCAATCTTTCATCACAAGATGGGAGGAGACATGCAATTCGTGTTCTTCAACTTTCATGGAATTATTGGTTGAATCTAATACCAAAAGCATTTCCAATATTGATATTCTATTGGATGAAGCACAGTCCAAATTTAAAGAAACATGTCCTCTGGACCAATTATCTGCTTTTGATTCAAGATTAGAAAAAAATCTTGATGGTTGTGTCAAAAAAATCCATGACACACAAGCTAAAAAATGGGCTCGCGATTCACGTGATTTTTCACAAAAAATGGTTTATTTTTGGAGACAGGCCCCCCTGGATCGCCTAGGGCTGCTCGCTCCTCCTCCTTTTCGTCAGTATCTACAGTCAGCGATCAGTCTGATATACCCTCTGTTCAATCTAACATCACTACTCGATCTGGCCTTCTGATTGGGAGATCAAGAGAAAATAGGACACCTGCTGTGAAAACGAACAACTACAGATCACCAGGATATAAACACTCTAACAAGGTGATTAACCTTAGTTCACATATTTTGTCCCCCTCTGATATCTCCCTCTTAGAAAAAGGTTTTTCTTTCTCACCAACTGCCAGATTTGATCGATTTGTGGCTATCAAGGACTTGCATTTATTTGCTCGATCCTTGATTTTCAAGAAATATTTTTTTGATTCTAATTTACAAAAACTTTTCCCTACAGAGGAGGAACAAGTAGCCCTACGCGATCTCGAGGAATTGGCCATGGAACACATCACTACTGAAGGAGGTAAGATCCCTCCTTCAATACGTCCACGCTCCAGGAAGTTCCCTCCCCTTTCATCATGTCCAAATGTGGAATTGTTTGTACAACTGGTCTCCAAGGAATTTGATGTGATTCCATCTGGTATTTCACATGACAATCTTTCTTGGCAGGAGCGTACTAGGTTGCGGGAGTTGCGGACATTGCCTGGAGTGGTGTTGAAGCCTGCGGACAAGGGTGGTAACGTGGTGGTGTGGCCGAAGGATCTCTATGAGAGGGAGGCTTTTAGGCAACTGCGGGATAGGGTCTGCTACAAAAAGCTGACCTTCAATCCGCTTTCTGTCTTTACCTCCTTACTCTATGGGATCCTAAAAGCCGCACAAGCCAACAACGTTATCACCAAGGACCTAGCTTCAGCCCTTCAGGTATCTGAGCCGGTAATTCCCACATTGTACCTCCTGCCTAAGATTCATAAGGGTATAAGCCCCCCTCCAGGGAGACCGATTGTTTCAGGGAGGGGTAATTTCCTGGAGCATGTTAATCGCTGGATTGATTCTAAACTCCAGCCGCTTGTGGAGGGATTGCCATCTTTTACTAAAGATACCGGCAATTTCCTCAGGAAGGTCGACGGACTGAACATTGGTGATGACTCTGTGTTGGTGACGGGGGATGTAGAATCCCTCTACACCAGCATAAAACATTGTGATGGACTTTGGGCCACCCGTTTGTTTTTGGAGATGTCTAACCTATCATCTGAAATGGTGGCCCTTATCATGGAGTTATTGGAGTTTACTTTAACCCACAATTTCTTTGTCTTCAAGGGGTCCTTTTACCTACAGCTCCAGGGAACAGTGATGGGGGCTTCTTTTGCCCCCTCCTATGCCAACCTGTTCCTGGGGCTGTGGGAGAGGGACCTCTTCCTGTCAGATCAGCTACCATCGATGGACCGTGTCCCCTTTTGGACACGGTACATCGATGATATCTTTATGATCTGGCAGGGTACGGAGACTGAACTCCATGACTTCATGAAGGTCCTTAACTCCAATGATTTGAATATCTTTATTACTTATACCCACCATGCTCAGTCCGTCGATTTTCTTGACGTTATCGTCAAAAGAGATCTCCAAAATACCATTCAGACTGACCTTTTCCGCAAAAAGACTGCGGGGAACATGCTTTTGCATGCATCCTCATCCCATCCTGGTCATATGATCCGATCCATCCCAGTGGGCCAGTTCCTGCGCCTTCGCAGGATCTGCTCCACTGATTTTGATTTTGAAGAAAGAGCTCTGGACCTCAAGCATAGATTTTATGCAAGGGGTTACAGTAAGCGCTGTGTGAAGAGAGCTTACAACAGGGCTAGACATTCCACTCGTCACTCCCTGTTGTATGCCCCCAAGAGCCCTCAATCGCGGGAGACACTGAGATTTGTTACCGACTATCATGGTCAATTTTCGGCCATGAGATCTTGCCTGCAGAAATTTTGGCCAGTTTTGCAGGCTGATCCTATTATGGCTCAGTTGATCCCTGATAGACCAATGTTGAGTATTCGGAGATCCAAAAATCTCCGAGACCATCTGGTTACAAGCCATTATGATGAGAGCATTCAGCCATCTCCTTTTGGTGTTGTGGCCCCTCGCATTGGATGTACACCATGCGGTCGCTGTGTTGCCTGTCCGAATGTGGACAGGATAGACACATTCACGGACTCTATGGGGGTTCACACCTTTTCCATCAAAAAATTCATCACATGTACGACGTCGGCGGTCATTTATTATGCCGTCTGCCCCTGCCCCAAAATATACGTCGGTCTGACAACTAGGCAATTTAAGGTGCGCATTCGGGAGCACGTTAATGGGATAATCGCAGCGGCAAACTGCTCCGATGTTCCATCATTAAAAACTATCCCACGCCACTTTAGACAGTACCATCAATCTGATCCGACGCTTTTACGGGTCAGGGGCATTGACCGCCTTGACGTAAATATTCGTGGGGGAAGGATCAGTCAACGACTGGCCAGGATGGAGACTAGATGGATCTGGGAATTGAAAACTCTTCACCCTCTGGGACTGAACGAGAACATCTCGTATGCCCCTTTTTTGTGACCGGCCGTGGTCCCTCTTGTTATATACATGAGGGGGGTTGTTGTTGTTGTACTGTTTTTATTTTAACTTAATTGTTACTCATTTTAATTTTTTATCCTTATAGGCGTCTTCCTTATAACCTTTATGATGTGCCACTGAGGATGGAAGCTGTAAACTCTGCATCTTTGCAAAGTCGTTTTACCCATATGAAGAACTATCTTACTATATCAAGTTCTGGATAACATTGAGATCTCGATTGCCTATGATAGTAAACCTTGCTGTACATTCTAGTAGCCTTTTATTCTTACTTTTTTCCTTTTTTCATTACTGACATATTTTAGCCGATATGTTTGGGTGTAATTTTACCCCTTTTACACTACTAATATATATGTGGCCAGCTATATAGTACAGTGTTGTCTATTCTTTATGCATATGATTGATCTATTGGGTTTTGTCCTTGGATATGATGCACTTATACACTATGGGATCGTGATTTATATCCGCCATCTAAATACTTTAGTATCCGTCTCCCATATGATACCCTTGCCCTCATGTTGTAGTGGCAATCACATGACCTTTAACGCCGAGATATGCGGTGATTCGTATGCGTCCCGGAGGCAGCTGACGACATCACGCCGCCGCGCCGCCTCCATTCTGTCTGACGTCTGCTCACATGACGGCCGCGTGATGCGCACACGTGGCGGTCATGTGACCGGAACTGTCGGGCGGTAGGCGGCCCGGCTGCTGTGGAGCGTCTAGCGTTGCCTCGGTCACAGCTTACGTCACGGCCACACTAACCGGCTGTGATTGGTCGACGCCCTCTTTTTAAACACACACCTCTCCTCACTTGTCCACGCCCCCTGACGAAGGCTTCTCCGCCGAAACGGCCGTCGGGAAGGACACGGACATTGCCCTCTGACCACTGATCTCCCAGGTATGGTGTATTATCAATCCTTCTAACCATGTAGTTTGGAGGTCCCTTCTCTCCACTTCTCTCCATGGACTATCATGGTGATACTTTGGCTATGATATTGGCCATTGATTTTGACCTAGGGACCTATGTGGATGGGACACAGGAATTATTCCCTCTCACACTATAGTGATCTTGCCCAACCTGGTTGATACTTGTACTTTTGTCCTATATCCAGTAACTGCGGACAATGTTTGTTGGTATATGACTTTTCCATATTATATGTGGACAGGGAATGTCAGCTCACAAATATGTGATTTTACAAGTATATTCATTATCCTTTTTCACATCACCCTAATTTAACCAATCTATTTTGTTTTCCCTGAGTTTCATTGGGGACCCATATGGATGGGATTGATGGGAAATTATTCCCTGTTTACAATGTGAATGTTTATGCTTGTGGTTACTGACATTTGTGTCCATATATTTATCATTATATGGTATATTTTGTCATACTGTTATGTGGAATAATGATTTTTTGCAGTACACTATGGATGGACCTATACATCTATCACTTTGACATCTGTGTGTGTATTTTGGTCATTGCTAGATGGTCGTTGTCCTCACTTGTTCTGTGCCGCCCGCACCTATTCCTATGTCAATAAAGATTTCACTTTTGCACCTTGGATCATGGTCGTGTGTTTTCTCCTGTTTTCTGATATAATTGCGTCTTATCCTCAGTCCCCATCCAGTTTTCTATTCATAATATGATCCGTAATGCTCAGATATGTGTTTGGTAAATAATGGTGTGGCTGTGGCTTTTTCTACATATTAATTTTACTGTGTTTTGCACAGATATTTGTGTTTCAGCCATGGACTACAAAGCTAAAGAAAAAAGTTGGCTGGACCCAGGCCAACCAGGTGTATGGTGATTTGGAGTGTGCACTGTATCTACAAGTGATCACAATTTAGAGGAGGCTTTCCTTGTAATTCAACAATTACATCTTAAAAGATCTAAATTATGGTGGAACCGTTTGTTCTTACAGAGATATATTTCCAAAAAGTTCATACCCCGAGGGTTAAGAGTCCGTACAATTCCCACTTTCCTTATTGATGACCAATCTTTCATCACAAGATGGGAGGAGACATGCAATTCGTGTTCTTCAACTTTCATGGAATTATTGGTTGAATCTAATACCAAAAGCATTTCCAATATTGATATTCTATTGGATGAAGCACAGTCCAAATTTAAAGAAACATGTCCTCTGGACCAATTATCTGCTTTTGATTCAAGATTAGAAAAAAATCTTGATGGTTGTGTCAAAAAAATCCATGACACACAAGCTAAAAAATGGGCTCGCGATTCACGTGATTTTTCACAAAAAATGGTTTATATTTGGAGACAGGCCCCCCCTGGATCGCCTAGGGCTGCTCGCTCCTCCTCCTTTTCGTCAGTATCTACAGTCAGCGATCAGTCTGATATACCCTCTGTTCAATCTAACATCACTACTCGATCTGGCCTTCTGATTGGGAGATCAAGAGAAAATAGGACACCTGCTGTGAAAACGAACAACTACAGATCACCAGGATATAAACACTCTAACAAGGTGATTAACCTTAGTTCACATATTTTGTCCCCCTCTGATATCTCCCTCTTAGAAAAAGGTTTTTCTTTCTCACCAACTGCCAGATTTGATCGATTTGTGGCTATCAAGGACTTGCATTTATTTGCTCGATCCTTGATTTTCAAGAAATATTTTTTTGATTCTAATTTACAAAAACTTTTCCCTACAGAGGAGGAACAAGTAGCCCTACGCGATCTCGAGGAATTGGCCATGGAACACATCACTACTGAAGGAGGTAAGATCCCTCCTTCAATACGTCCACGCTCCAGGAAGTTCCCTCCCCTTTCATCATGTCCAAATGTGGAATTGTTTGTACAACTGGTCTCCAAGGAATTTGATGTGATTCCATCTGGTATTTCACATGACAATCTTTCTTGGCAGGAGCGTACTAGGTTGCGGGAGTTGCGGACATTGCCTGGAGTGGTGTTGAAGCCTGCGGACAAGGGTGGTAACGTGGTGGTGTGGCTGAAGGATCTCTATGAGAGGGAGGCTTTTAGGCAACTGCGGGATAAGGTCTGCTACAAAAAGCTGACCTTCAATCCGCTTTCTGTCTTTACCTCCTTACTCTATGGGATCCTAAAAGCCGCACAAGCCAACAACGTTATCACCAAGGACCTAGCTTCAGCCCTTCAGGTATCTGAGCCGGTAATTCCCACATTGTACCTCCTGCCTAAGATTCATAAGGGTATAAGCCCCCCTCCAGGGAGACCGATTGTTTCAGGGAGGGGTAATTTCCTGGAGCATGTTAATCGCTGGATTGATTCTAAACTCCAGCCGCTTGTGGAGGGATTGCCATCTTTTACTAAAGATACCGGCAATTTCCTCAGGAAGGTCGACGGACTGAACATTGGTGATGACTCTGTGTTGGTGACGGGGGATGTAGAATCCCTCTACACCAGCATAAAACATTGTGATGGACTTCGGGCCACCCGTTTGTTTTTGGAGATGTCTAACCTATCATCTGAAATGGTGGCCCTTATCATGGAGTTATTGGAGTTTACTTTAACCCACAATTTCTTTGTCTTCAAGGGGTCCTTTTACCTACAGCTCCAGGGAACAGTGATGGGGGCTTCTTTTGCCCCCTCCTATGCCAACCTGTTCCTGGGGCTGTGGGAGAGGGACCTCTTCCTGTCAGATCAGCTACCATCGATGGACCGTGTCCCCTTTTGGACACGGTACATCGATGATATCTTTATGATCTGGCAGGGTACGGAGACTGAACTCCATGACTTCATGAAGGTCCTTAACTCCAATGATTTGAATATCTTTATTACTTATACCCACCATGCTCAGTCCGTCGATTTTCTTGACATTATCGTCAAAAGAGATCTCCAAAATACCATTCAGACTGACCTTTTCCGCAAAAAGACTGCGGGGAACATGCTTTTGCATGCATCCTCATCCCATCCTGGTCATATGATCCGATCCATCCCAGTGGGCCAGTTCCTGCGCCTTCGCAGGATCTGCTCCACTGATTTTGATTTTGAAGAAAGAGCTCTGGACCTCAAGCATAGATTTTATGCAAGGGGTTACAGTAAGCGCTGTGTGAAGAGAGCTTACAACAGGGCTAGACATTCCACTCGTCACTCCCTGTCCCCCCCCCCCCCCCCCCCCCCCCCCCCCTGTTGTATGCCCCCAAGAGCCCTCAATCGCGGGAGACACTGAGATTTGTTACCGACTATCATGGTCAATTTTCGGCCATGAGATCTTGCCTGCAGAAATTTTGGCCAGTTTTGCAGGCTGATCCTATTATGGCTCAGTTGATCCCTGATAGACCAATGTTGAGTATTCGGAGATCCAAAAATCTCCGAGACCATCTGGTTACAAGCCATTATGATGAGAGCATTCAGCCATCTCCTTTTGGTGTTGTGGCCCCTCGCATTGGATGTACACCATGCGGTCGCTGTGTTGCCTGTCCGAATGTGGACAGGATAGACACATTCACGGACTCTATGGGGGTTCACACCTTTTCCATCAAAAAATTCATCACATGTACGACGTCGGCGGTCATTTATTATGCCGTCTGCCCCTGCCCCAAAATATACGTCGGTCTGACAACTAGGCAATTTAAGGTGCGCATTCGGGAGCACGTTAATGGGATAATCGCAGCGGCAAACTGCTCCGATGTTCCATCATTAAAAACTATCCCACGCCACTTTAGACAGTACCATCAATCTGATCCGACGCTTTTACGGGTCAGGGGCATTGACCGCCTTGACGTAAATATTCGTGGGGGAAGGATCAGTCAACGACTGGCCAGGATGGAGACTAGATGGATCTGGGAATTGAAAACTCTTCACCCTCTGGGACTGAACGAGAACATCTCGTATGCCCCTTTTTTGTGACCGGCCGTGGTCCCTCTTGTTATATACATGAGGGGGGTTGTTGTTGTTGTACTGTTTTTATTTTAACTTAATTGTTACTCATTTTAATTTTTTATCCTTATAGGCGTCTTCCTTATAACCTTTATGATGTGCCACTGAGGATGGAAGCTGTAAACTCTGCATCTTTGCAAAGTCGTTTTACCCATGTGAAGAACTATCTTACTATATCAAGTTCTGGATAACATTGAGATCTCGATTGCCTATGATAGTAAACCTTGCTGTACATTCTAGTAGCCTTTTATTCTTACTTTTTTCCTTTTTTCATTACTGACATATTTTAGCCGATATGTTTGGGTGTAATTTTACCCCTTTTACACTACTAATATATATGTGGCCAGCTATATAGTACAGTGTTGTCTATTCTTTATGCATATGATTGATCTATTGGGTTTTGTCCTTGGATATGATGCACTTATACACTATGGGATCGTGATTTATATCCACCATCTAAATACTTTAGTATCCGTCTCCCATATGATACCCTTGCCCTCATGTTGTAGTGGCGATCACATGACCTTTAACGCCGAGATATGCGGTGATTCGTATGCGTCCCGGAGGCAGCTGACGACATCACGCCGCCGCACCGCCTCCATTCTGTCTGACGTCTGCTCACATGACGGCCGCGTGATGCGCACACGTGGCGGTCATGTGACCGGAACTGTCGGGCGGTAGGCGGCCCGGCTGCTGTGGAGCGTCTAGCGTTGCCTCGGTCACAGCTTACGTCACGGCCACACTAACCGGCTGTGATTGGTCGACGCCCTCTTTTTAAACACACACCTCTCCTCACTTGTCCACGCCCCCTGACGAAGGCTTCTCCGCCGAAACGGCCGTCGGGAAGGACACGGACATTGCCCTCTGACCACTAATCTCCCAGGTATGGTGTATTATCAATCCTTCTAACCATGTAGTTTGGAGGTCCCTTCTCTCCACTTCTCTCCATGGACTATCATGGTGATACTTTGGCTATGATATTGGCCATTGATTTTGACCTAGGGACCTATGTGGATGGGACACAGGAATTATTCCCTCTCACACTATAGTGATCTTGCCCAACCTGGTTGATACTTGTACTTTTGTCCTATATCCAGTAACTGCGGACAATGTTTGTTGGTATATGACTTTTCCATATTATATGTGGACAGGGAATGTCAGTTCACAAATATGTGATTTTACAAGTATATTCATTATCCTTTTTCACATCACCCTAATTTAACCAATCTATTTTGTTTTCCCTGAGTTTCATTGGGGACCCATATGGATGGGATTGATGGGAAATTATTCCCTGTTTACAATGTGAATGTTTATGCTTGTGGTTACTGACATTTGTGTCCATATATTTATCATTATATGGTATATTTTGTCATACTGTTATGTGGAATAAATGATTTTTTGCAGTACACTATGGATGGACCTATACATCTATCACTTTGACATCTGTGTGTGTATTTTGGTCATTGCTAGATGGTCGTTGTCCTCACTTGTTCTGTGCCGCCCCGCACCTATTCCTATGTCAATAAAGATTTCACTTTTGCACCTTGGATCATGGTCGTGTGTTTTCTCCTGTTTTCTGATATAATTGCGACTTATCCTCAGTCCCCATCCAGTTTTCTATTCATAATATGATCCGTAATGCTCATATATGTGTTTGGTAAATAATGGTGTGGCTGTGGCTTTTTCTACATATTAATGTAGAGTAAACATATTTTTTTTTCAGATCCTTAGAGAATTGTTTGCCAAGAGGAGCCATGTTGTACTTCCAGTGACCAGTATGAGAGAGTGTGCGACCGATAACACCAAATGTAACACACCTGAGACCTTGTAACAGTAATACGTCACATGGTACCAGGGAGGGAAAATGGCTAACTGGACACAATTTGGCCAGTTCCACTTTGGGGTGTACTCATTTTTGATGACAGTGGTTTTGACATTAATGGTTGTGTGTTGAGTTATTTAGAGGTCACCAAATTTGCAGTTACACAAGCTGCACACTGACACTGTACATTGTATCACAGGGTCAGATCTTCAGTGTCACTCCATGAAAAGATATATTTAAATATTTCCAAAAAATGCGAGGGGGGGTGTACTCACATTTGTGATATGGTGTGTGTGTGTGTGTGTGTGTACACAAGATTATATATATATATATATATATATATATATACATACACACACACACTATATTTATCTCCATATATATCTATATAATATATATCTATATCTACCTATATTATATACAGTATCTATACACACAGTGGAACCTTGCTTAACGAGTAACCCAGTTAGCGAGTATTTCACTTAACGAGCAAAGCTTGCTGTAACAAGCTGTACAATGCAGACCAAATGTTTGGACACACCTTCTCATCTCTAGAACAACTATTAAGAGGAGACTTTGTGCAGCAGGCCTTCATAGTAAAATAGCTGCTAGGAAACCACTGCTAAGGACAGGCAACAAGCAGAAGAGACTTGTTTGGGATAAAGAACACAAGGAATGGTCATTAGACCAGTGGAAATCTGTGCTTTGGTCTGATGAGTCCAAATTTGAGATCTTGGGATCCAACCACCATGTCTTTGTAGAAAAGGTGAACGGATGGACTCTACATGGCTGGTTCCCACCGTGAAGCATGGAGGAGGAGGTGTGATGGTGTGGGGGTGCTTTGCTGGTGACACTGTTGGGGAATTATTCAAAATTGAAGGCATACTGAACCAGCATGGATACCACAGCATCTTGCAGCGGCGTGCTATTCCATCCGGTTTGCGTTTAGTTGGATCATCATTTATTTTTCAACAGGACAATGACCCCAAACTCACCTCCAGGCTGTGTAAGGGCTATTTGACTAAGAAGGAGAGTGATGGGGTGCTACGCCAGATAATCTGGCCTCCACAGTCACCAGACCTGAACCCAATCGAGATGGTTTGAGGTGAGCTGGACCACAGAGTGAAGGCAAAAGGGCCAACAAGTGCTAAGCATCTCTGGGAACTCCTTCAAGACTGTTGGAAAACCATTTCCGATGACTACCTCTTGAAGCTCATTAAGAGAATGCCAAGAGTGTGCAAAGCAGTAATCAAAGCAAAAGGTGGCTACTTTGAAGAACCTAGAATATAAGACATATTTTCAGTTGTTTCACATTTTTTTGTTAAGTATTTCATTCCACATGTGTTAATTCATAGTTTTGATGCCTTCAATGTGAATCTACAATTTTCAGAGTAATGAAAATAAAGAAAACGCTTTGAATGAGAAGGTGTGTCCAAACGTTTGGTCTGCACTGTATATATATAATCTATATATATAATTGCCTTATTCTGTCTGTCTGTCTGTCTGTCTATCTGTCTGTCTGTCTGTCTGTCTGTCTGTCTGTCATGCTCCGAAATTGTGTCCTTACGGTGACACAAAGCTGATTGGCCGCTGGGCTCGCCATGGCCCCGCCCCCCCACACGGATTGACCTCTCGCCCCGGCTCTCTGCAGGCCCCGCCCCCCTCACGCAATGCACGCTCGCTGTGGCCCAACTGACACGGGGCTCCGATTCCCAGGTGAGTACACACACATCAGATCACACTCACTCTCACACACACCTCACACATCACATCACAACATGCTGGGATATCGCTTGCTTCTACACCGGCTCCGTCAGGATCCCAGCAGCGCCAGACATAACCTTGCGATGCTGGGATCTTAACGGAGGCCGTGAAAGCTGGTAACCATTATACACATCGGGTAACTAAGGTCCCTTAGTTACCCGATGTGTATCATAGTTACCAGTGTACACCGGCTCACACTCACTCTCACACTCACTCTCATACACACCTCACACACATCACATCGCATCCACACATCAAGGTCCTGCAGCTGCGGAAAATACAGACACATAACAGCACACACACACACACATACACACACAAATCAGATCACACTCACTCACACACACACATCACATCGCATCCAAATACTCACAACATCCTGGGATATCGCTTGCTTCTCGGCGGCGATATTGTGCTGTGAGCTTCCAGGACCTGAGGGAGGATCACATGGCCAGAAGCATGTGATATCCCCGGATGTTGTGAGTATCAGCGCGTATGTGCAATATCGTCAGTGTCTGTGTGTGTGAGTGTATGCGATCGGGTGTGTGTGAGTGGATGCGATCGGTTGTGTGGGTGAGTGGATGCGATCGGGTGTGGGTGAGTGTCGGCAGAGGAGCACGGCGTGCTGGAGGAGGCTGGGAGCAGAGAGGCTGATCTTGGGGAAGGCTAGGAGAAGGAGGCTGATGCTGAGGGAGGCTGGAAGGAGAGAGGCTGAGCAAACGTGCTCCATCCGCCATACTGCGCACTCCCCATCGTGCTGCATCCCCCATGCTGCGCACTCCCAAACGTGGTCCATCCGCCATGCTGCGCACTCCCAAACGTGGTCCATCCGCCATGCTGCGTACTCCCAAACGTGGTCCATCCGCCATGCTGCGCACTCCCAAACGTGCTCCATCCGCCATACTGCGCACTCCCAAACGTGCTCCATCCGCCATACTGCGCACTCCCCATCGTGCACCATCCGGCATGCTGCGCACTCCCAAGCGGATGGAGCATGATGGGGAGTGCGCAGCATGGCGGATGGAGCACGTTTGGGAGTGCGCAGCATGACGGATGGAGCACGTTTGGGAGTGCGCAGCATGACGGATGGAGCACGTTTGGGAGTGCGCAGCATGCCGGATGGTGCACGATGGGGAGTGCGCAGTATGGCGGATGGAGCACGTTTGGGAGTGCGCAGTATGGCGGATGGAGCACGTTTGGGAGTGCGCAGCATGGCGGATGGAGCACGTTTGGGAGTGCGCAGCATGGCGGATGGACCACGTTTGGGAGTGCGCAGCATGGCGGATGGAGCACGTTTGGGAGTGCGCAGCATGGCGGATGGAGCACGTTTGGGAGTGCGCAGCATGGCGGATGGAGCACGTTTGGGAGTGCGCAGCATGGCGGATGGAGCACGTTTGGGAGTGCGCAGCATGGCGGATGGAGCACGTTTGGGAGTGCGCAGCATGCCGGATGGTGCACGATGGGGAGTGCGCAGTATGGCGGATGGAGCACGTTTGGGAGTGCGCAGCATGGCGGATGGAGCACGTTTGGGAGTGCGCAGCATGGCGGATGGACCACGTTTGGGAGTGCGCAGCATGGCGGATGGAGCACGTTTGGGAGTGCGCAGCATGGCGGATTGAGCACGTTTGGGAGTGCGCAGCATGGCGGGTGGAGCACGTTTAGGAGTGCGCAGCATGGCGGATGGAGCATGATAGGGGGTGCGCAGCATGGCGGATGGAGCACGTTTGGGAGTGTGCAGCATGGCGGATAGAGCACGATAGGGAGTGCGCAGCATGGCGGATGGAGCACGTTTGGGAGTGCGCAGCATGGGGGATGCAGCACGATGGGGAGTGCGCAGTATGGCGGATGGAGCACGTTTGGGAGTGCGCAGCATGGCGGATGGACCACGTTTGGGAGTGCGCAGCATGGCGGATGGAGCACGTTTGGGAGTGCGCAGCATGGGGGATGCAGCACGATAGGGGGTGCGCAGCATGGGGGATGGAGCACGATGGGAGGTGCACACCTCCCCCCAACACACACACACACGCGCACTGCACAACACACACACACTAGGAATCACAAACAACGCCCTACACAGACACCCACACACACAGACAACGCTGCACACACAAATATATGCACATACTGCACAACACACACATTGCTCAAAACATACCTCCCCCCAAAACACACCACACCCACACAAACCGCACAACACACACACACACACAACGCTACAGACACACAGCGCTCCACAAACAACGCAACACACGCAACACACATACAACACCGCTCTCACCCCCCGCGACACTCAGAACATGTACAGCGCCCTACACAAACACTTGGTAACTACACACAACAACATCTATATATATATATATATATATATAACAAAAATCATACATGAACTACACAATACATAAATTCTAGAAACCCGATGCGTAGAATCGGGCCACCTTCTAGTCTAATATATAAAGCTGTGTGTGTGTGTGTGTGTGTGTGTCTGCTAAAGGAATTTGCACCGTCGCATTTACAATCACGACATTTTGCACAAACGCTTCATGTGACGCAGGGAGCGTCATAGACTATGTATTGACAGGAAAATTTAACCCTGTGCTTTACAATTACACTCGAAAAAACATGTCTCCATTTAACTGAATGGAGGTGGGAGCTAAAGGTCATTAATAGCAACTGTCAGTGGTTGCTATAGGAACAATATAAACTGTTAGTATAAGAAGCTTATGTGTGAAGTAATATGATGTCAGTGGTGAGATGGATAGAGAGAGATAGAGACAGACAGACAGAGACAGCCCGGGCAAAGAGAAAGAGAGAGACACAGAGATAGACAGACAGACAGAAACTCGGAGAGACAGTTACTATACCGGGCAACCGCCTGGGTACTACAGCTAGTATGTATATACAGTATAATATATATATATATATATATATATATATATTACACACACATATATATATATATACACACATATATACACACACACACACACACACACACACACACATATACACACACTTACATTGTTTTGTTTTTTTTTTATTTATACACACATATTGTAGCAAGGATGGGTAGGGTGGTTAAATCCTAGCACTGCAGGTCTTGATTAAAAGCACCTGGGTAGCTTTAACTAAGGACCAGGGCATGTTTTCGCCTGGGTCCCTCACTCTGCTATGGAGATTGAGCATTGAGCAGTGTGTGAAAACTGCTTAGGTGACCAGGCTGTGTAGTGTAAGCCATGCACAGAGTTGAAAACGTCTTTTTCATGCTGGAATCTGCTGGAGCTCAGGCTGAAGGGGACACCTAGACTGGTAGAACCGTACCTTGTACGTGAAATATTTGCTCTAGGAAAACAGACTAATGTGTTTAGGTATGCCTGTACTGACACATATCTGCCTCCTGCATGATCTTTTTATTTTCTGTTATACCTATGTTCCCAGAAGATGCTGTTTTAGTTGTTGGATACCTACCTTGGAAAAGTTTTATGAATTCAACAAAAATGCACATTCAAACTAAACCACAGTGCCTGTTTGAACGCTACCTAATGCCTACCTGAGAGTGTGAATCCCTAGAATTGTTGTTTGAACGAGGGCCAGATGTCCCAAAGAGCGCAGGTGATTACTGGTTAATCACTGAATATCCCGGGTAAAGGCAGCTACAGCATTGCAAAAAGTCTGGAAGCATGGAGGAGCCTGTCAAGCAACTGATCCATGGAGTACCAGTGGCAGTAGCAATGGTGGCAGAAACAAGCCCAAAAAGAAACTGTCCAGACTAGGGAGATGTCATCTCCCGCCAACCAAAGAGAGGATACCCGTTTGAGGCGAACTGTACAGGATGCCTTGCAGAAAATTGCTCTGGAGAATGATGTTGCGGCTTTCCTGACTGTCTTTACAAGGGTAAGGCTGCACATCAAACTTAGGTAATAGTATAATTGTATTTTCCTATATTTTTCCATATGCTTGAGGCATTATACTATTACCTAAGTTTGATGTGCAGCCTTATCCTTATATAGTATGTATTTTTTGGCTTGCACTCATAATATATATATTAGTGCTCACTTCAGTTATCCTATTCAGTTATATGTAGTTTTTTTTCTGAATGTGAACACAGCTCCGCCCCTTTCGGACATGTTTTTTCCATCTCCTATATAAGAAAGTCCTTGGTTACCCCTCTCCACCCACAGCAGTTTTTAATTGCAATGAGATGACACACAGTTAGGGTCACAGAGCTAGGGACCCCAATATAGAGATATACCTTGACGAGGTTTTGGGGCTCAGTTACATTGATCAATGCGATTGCTAAATATCTCCTTTTTCCTAATATTCATGGCAGGTATGCAATTCATTATTCACATGTTCAAGTTAGCAAGTAGCATTTTTTATTGTATTTTCCTATATTTTTCAATATGCTTGAGGCATTATACTATTACCTAAGTTTGATGTGCAGCCTTATCCTTATATAGTATGTATTTTTTGGCTTGCACTCATACTATATATATTAGTGCTCACTTCAGTTATCCTATTCAGTTATCTGTCTTTACAAGGGTGGCAGACAGGGAGATACTGCCCCAAATCAATTGGCAGAGGTCCTAGCCCCTTACCTTACAGTAGTAACCATACCTTACACTGAGCTAGAGCAAATGTGCAATGAAGAATGGGTAAAATTTTCAGCCTCTAAATGAGAAAATCTGGTAGAGATAGTAAAGTTTGCTATACAAGTTAATGCCCCTGAAAACGAGAATGTAAAACATCAGCAACACGTTTGCTTTCTCTCTTTTATTTAAAAAAAAATCCCAAATTCTCAAATTTGTCTTTTGAAACAAAGATTACACATCTGTTAGAATCCGGGGTAGTCCATAAATTAGATCAAAAATCTTTATCTTGCCCCATTACGAGGCACCAGTGGTGAACGCATCCTCCAGGACAGATCACCGGTCCATGCCATTGTCTTCAGGATTGTCCTTGAAGCAGATCTTCAGAAGGAGCTCACAGTATTCTAGCTCTTCCTAAAAAGAGGAGAAAACATGCTCAGATCTCATCAGTGTAGCACCATACTGCATCTGTCTGTACAGTCGCATAAAGGAACAGGTTTTATTATTTTTCTGTCGCAGAAGATCTTTATAATATGAGGTCATATGTACACAGCAAATACCATATTTTCAGATGTCAGGGATTTATAATATTAGCATACAGTGAGTACGGAAAGTATTCAGACCTTTTTAAATTTCTCACTTTTTGTTTCATTACATCAATTTGGTAAATTCAAAAAACCTCTTTTTCATTAATGTACACTCTGCACCCCATCCCCCCATCTTGACAGAAAACAAGCAGAAATGTAGACATTTTTGCAAATTTTTTAAACAAGAAAAACTGAAATATCACATGGTCATAAGTATTCAGCCCCCTTTCCTCAGATACTCATATTTAGGTCACATGCTGTCCATTTCCTTGTGATCCTCCTTCAGATGGTTCTACTCCTTCATTGGAGTCTAGCTGTGTGTAATTACACTGATGGGACTTTATTTGGAAAGGCGCACACCTGTCTATATAAGACCTCACAGCTCACAGTGCATGTCACACCAAATGAGAATCATGAGGTCACAGGAACTGCCCAAGGAGCTCAGAGACAGAATTGTGGCAAGGCACAGATCTGGCCAAGGTTACAAAAGAATGTCTACAGTACTCAAGGTTACTAAGAGCACAGAGGCCTGCATAATCCTTAAATGAAAGACGTTTGGGACCACCAGAACTCTTCCTAGACCTGGCCGTCCAGCTAAACTGAGCAATCGTGAGAAAAGAGCCTTGGTGAGAGAGGTAAAGAAGAACCCCAAGATCACTGTGGCTGAGCTCCAGAGATGCAGTAGGGAGATGGGAGAAAGTTCCACAAAGTCACCCATCACTGCAGCCTCCACCAGTCGGGCCTTTATGGCAGAGTGGCCTGACAGAAGCCTCTGCTCAGTGCAAGACAAATGAAAGCCGCACAGAGTTCGCAAAAAAACACATGAAGGATCCCAAACTATGAGAAATAAGATTCTCTGGTCTGGTCTGATAATTCTAAGCGGTATGTGTGGAGAAAACCAGGCACTGCTCATCACCTGCCCAATACAATCCCAACAGTGAAACATGGTGGTGTTTTTCAGCTGCAGGGACAGGACGACTGGTTGCATTTGAAAAAAAGATGAATGCGGCCAAGTACAGAGATATCTTGGAAGAAAACCTCTTCCAGAGTGCTCTGGACCTCAGACTTGGCCGAAGGCTCACCTTCCAAGACAATGACCCTAAGCACACAGCTAAAATAACAAAGTAGTGACTTCAGAACAACTCTGTGACCATTCTTGACCGGCCCAGCCAGAGCCCTGACCTAAACCCAATTGAGCATCTCTGGAGAGACCTGAAAATGGCTGTCCACTAACGTTCACCAACCAACCTAACGCAACTGGAGAGAATCTGCAAGGAAGAATGTCAGAGGATCCCCAAATACAGGTGTGAGAAACTTGTTGCATCTTTCCGAAGAAGACTCATGGCTGTACTAGCTGAAAAGGAAGGTGCTTCTACTCAACACTGAGAAAAGGGACTGAATACTTATGACCATGTGATATTTCAGTTTTTCTTGTTTAAATAAATTTGTAAAAATTTCTACATTAGTTTTTCTTTCTGTCAAGATGGGGTGCAGAGTGTACATTAATGAGGAGTTAAAAAAAAAATGAACTTTTCTGAATTTACCAAATGGCTGCAATGAAACAAAGAGTGAAAAATGTAAAGGGGTCTGAATACTTTCCATACCCACTGCATGTATTGTTGTATAGTTTCCATTAGAGTAAATACCCTGTAACTTCAGTCCACACTGCTTCAGTCCCCACCACCTCATTCCCTGAAATGAGACACTATCAGGGGTGGGTGATAGACGCAGGATGAGTGACAGCAGCACCTCCCCTGCTGATGCTTCATTTCAGGGAAGAGCGAAACCAGCCCAAGCCAGTAGCAGAGTTTTAATTGAAGTATATTAGAAAAGTGGTTAGATTGTTAAATTAAATAGTTAGGTATCTAATTTATAATGGTGAGTGTATGTATGTCCGAAAAAGGAATCCGCACAATTGCATTTACAATCACAACATTTTGCACAGCCGCCTCATTTGACTCAGGCTACATCATAGTCTATGTTTTGAGGGGAAGGTTAAACCCCGCGCTTTACAGTTATTAGTTAATAAAAAATAAAAAACATTTATTTACTGTTGGATGTGTGAGGTAATATATTGGCTGTTTTGATAGTTAGCCTGGATATTTATCAGGTGGCCAATCATAGCTCTGCTTCTATTTTGCTACAGCTCATTAAAAGGGGTGGTTCACCCATATTTTTTATTGTCTAGAGCGATATTATATTGAGAAACAATGTTTCTCTCAAATACCTTGTGTTGTCAATAGTGCCTGTGAGAGGCGCTATTGCAGACCACTGTTCCCCGTCCAGTGACGTACCCGTCAAATGCTGCCACGTCACATCCGTGCGGCTGGCTACAGTCTTCCAGACTCTGAGCTGTGAGCGGTGTTTCACTGCTGTCACAGCCCATTTGCTCCCCCCTCCTCCTCCCTCCTAGCACGGCGCGTCTCCTGCTCCCCCCCTCCCTCCTAGCATGGCGCGTCTCCTGCTCCCCCCCCTCCCTCCTCCCTCCTAGCACGGCGCGTCTCCTGCTCCCCCACTCCCTCCTAGCACGGCGCGTCTCCTGCTCCCCCACTCCCTCCTCCCTCCTAGCACGGCGCATCTCCTGCTCCCCCCACTCCCTCCTCCCTCCTAGCACGGCGCGTCTCCTGCTCCCCCACTCCCTCCTCCCTCCTAGCACAGCGCGTCTCCTGCTCCCCTCCTCCCTCCTCCCTCCTAGCACAGCACGGCGCGTCTCCTGCTCCCCCACTCCCTCCTCCCTCCTAGCACGGCGCGTCTCCTGCTACCCCACTCCCTCCTCCCTCCTAGCACAGCGCGTCTCCTGCTCCTCCCCTCCCTCCTCCCTCCTAGCACGGCGCGTCTCCTGCTCCCCCACTCCCTCCTAGCACGGCGCGTCTCCTGCTCCCCCCCTCCCTCCTAGCACAGCGCGTCTCCTGCTCCCCCTCCTCCCTCCTAGCACAGCACAGCGCGTCTCCTGCTCCCCCACTCCCTCCTAGCACGGCGCGTCTCCTGCTCCCCCACTCCCTCCTCCCTCCTAGCACAGCGCGTCTCCTGCTCCCCCCCTCCCTCCTCGCACAGCACGGCGCGTCTCCTGCTCCCCCACTCCCTCCTCCCACGGCGCGTCTCCTGCTCCCCCACTCCCTCCTCCCTCCTAGCACAGCGCGTCTCCTGCTCCCCCTCTCCCTCCTAGCACAGCGCGTCTCCTGCTCCCCCCCCTCCCTCCTCCCTCCTAGCACAACACGGCGCGTCTCCTGCTCCCCCACTCCCTCCTCCCTCCTAGCACAGCACGGCGCGTCTCCTGCTCCTCCTCCCTCCTCGCAGAACGCTGCAAGCAAGAGATGTGCTGTGAGGGAGGAGGAGCAGGGAGCAGATGGGTTCAGAATGTAGCCGGCTGCACGGATGTGACGAGGCAGCATTGGTCGGAGACGTCACTGGACGGGGAACAGCGGTCTGCAATAGCGCCTCTCACAGGCACTATTGACAACACAAGGTATTTGAGAGAAACATTGTTTCTCAATATAATATCGATCTAGACAATAAAAAATATGGGTGAACCACCCCTTTAATAGGAGCTCTGATTGGTTGCCTATAGGCAACAGAGGACATTCTTAGTAAAAGACAACTTATGTGTCAGTCAATAAGATTTTGGTGGTGAGAGAGAGAAAGAGAAAGAGAGAGAGAAAGAGAGAGAGAAAGAGAGAAAGAAAGAGAGAAAGAGAGAGAGAGAAAGAGAGAGAGAAAGAGAAAGAGAGAAAGAGAAAGAGAGAGAGAGAGAAA